>NC_061510.1:145589924-145643401 GCF_022539505.1 Lolium rigidum
AGGAAGGTGTGATGCGTACAGCGGCAAGTTTTCCTCGCATGAAACCAAGGTTTATCGAACCGAGTAGGAGCCAAGAAGCACGTTGAAGGTTGATGGCGGCGAGATGTAGTGTGGCGCAACACCGAGGATTCCGGCGCCAACGTGGAACCTGCACAACACAAAAAAGTACTTTGCCCCAACGAAACAGCGAGGTTGTCAATCTCACCGGCTTGCTGTAACAAAGGATTAGATGTATAGTGTGGAAGATGATTGTTTGCGAGAAAACGATAGAAACAGTATTGCAGTTGATTGTATTTCAGTAAAGAGAATTGGACCGGGGTCCATAGTTCACTAGAGGTGTCTCTCCCATAAGATAAATAGCATGTTGGGTGAACAAATTACAATTGGGCAATTGACAAATAAAGAGGGCATGACCATGCACATACATATTATGATGAGTATAGTGAGATTTAATTGGGCATTACGACAAAGTACATAGACCGCTATCCAGCATGCATCTATGCCTAAAAAGTCCACCTTCAGGTTATCATCCGAACCCCCTCCAGTATTAAGTTGCTAACAACAGACAATTTCATTAAGTATTGCGCGTAATGTAATCAGTAACTTCGAACATAGCACCAATGTTTTATCCCTAGTGGCAACAACACATCCATAATCTTAGAGATTTAGTCACTTCCCGCATTCACGGAGACATGAACCCACTATCGAGCATAAATACTCCCTCTTGGAGTTACAAGCATCTACTTGGCCGGAGCATCTACTAGTAACGGAGAGCATGCAAGATCATAAACAACACATAGACATAACTTTGATAATCAACATAACAAGTATTCTCTATTCATCGGATCCCAACAAACACAACATATAGAATTACAGATATATGATCTTGATCATGTTCGGCAGCTCACAAGACCCGACAATTAAGCACAATGGGGAGAAGACAACCATCTAGCTACTGCTATGGACCCATAGTCCAGGGGTAGACTACTCACACATCACTCCGGAGGCGACCATGGCGGTGTAGAGTCCTCCGGGAGATGATTCCCCTCTCCGGCGAGGGTGCCGGAGGCGATCTCCTGAATCCCCCGAGATGGGATTGGCGGCGGCGGCGTCTCCGGAAGGTTTTCCGTATCGTGGCTCTCGGTGCGGGGGTTTCGCGACGAAGGCTATTTGTAGGCGGAAGGGAAGGTCAAGGGCGTCACGAGGGGCCCACACTACAGGTCGGCGCGGCCGGGGCTTGGGCCGCGCCGCCTCGTGGTTTGGCCACCTCGTGGCCCCACTTCGTCTCCTCTTCGGTCTTCCGGAAGCTTCGTGGCAAAATAGGACCCCGGGCGTTGATTTCGTCCAATTCCGAGAATATTTCCTTACTAGGATTTCGAAACCAAAAACAGAAGAAAACGAGCAGTCGGCACTTCGGCATCTTGTTAATAGGTTAGTTCCAGAAAATGCACGAATATGACATAAAGTGTGCATAAAACATGTAGATATCATCAATAATGTGGCATGGAACATAAGAAATTATCGATACGTCGGAGACGTATCACTTATACATAACACATATGCTTTATTACTACCGTTGACAAAATTGTTTCAATGTTTTCAAAATAAAAGCTCTAGCACAAATATAGCAGTCCATGCTTCCCTCTTCGAAGGGCCATTCTTTTACTTTTATGTTGAGTCAGTTTACCTACTTCTTTCTATCTTAGAAGCAAACACTTGTGTTAACTGTGCATTGATTCCTACATACTTGCTTATTTGCATTCATCATATTACTTTGTGTTGACAATTATCCATGAGATGAACATGTTGAAGTTGAAAGCAACCGCTGAAACTTATATCTTCCTTTGTGTTGCTTCAAAACTTTCTACTAAGAATCTATTGCTTTATGAGTTAACTCTTATGCAAGTCTTATTGAGGCTTGTCTTGAAAGTACTATTCATGAAAAGTCTTTGCTATATGATTCATTTGTTTATTCATTGTCTTTACCATTGCTTCGAATCACTTCATTCATTACATATGCTTACAATAGTATTGATCAAGATTATGATAGCATGTCACTTCAGAAATTATCTTTGTTATCGTTTACCTATTCGAGGACGAGTAGGAACTAAGCTTGGGGATGCTTGATACGTCTTAAACGTATCTATAATTTCTTATGTTCCATGCTACTTTTATGATGATACTCACATGTTTTATACACACTTTATGTCATATTTATGCATTTTCCGGCACTAACCTAAGAGCTAGTTGTTGTTTTATGCTGTTTTTGGTTTCAAAAATCCTATAAAGGAAATATTCTCGGAATTGGAAGAAATCAACGCCCAGGGTCTTATTTTTCCACGAAGCTTCCAGAAGACCGAAAGGATCACGAAGTGGGGCGACGACGCGCCGCCACACTAGGGCCGCGCGGCTAGGCTAGGGCCCGCGCCGCCCTAGCGTGTGGGGCCCACGTTAGCCCTCCGACTCTGCCCTTCCGCCTACTTAAAGCCTTCGTCGCGAATACCCCAGTACCGAGAGCCACGATACGGAAAACCTTCCAGAGACGCCGCCGCCGCCAATCCCATCTCGGGGGATTCAGGAGATCGCCTCCGGCACAGAGGGGAATCATCTCCCGGAGAACTCTTCATCGCCATGATCGCCTCTGGATTAATGTGTGAGTAGTTCACCCCTGGACTATGGGTCCATAGCAGTAGCTAGATGGTCGTCTTCTCCTCATGTGCTATCATTCTTGGATCTTGTGAGCTGCCTAACATGATCAAGATCATCTATTTGTAATGCTACATGTTGCGTTTGTTGGGATCCGATGAATATGGAATACTATGTTATGTTGATTATCAATCTATCATATATGTGTTGTTTAAGATCTTGCATGCTCTCCGTTGCTAGTAGAGGCTCGGCCAAGTTGATACTTGTAACTCCAAGAGGGAGTATTTATGCTCGATAGTGGGTTCATGCCTCCATTTAATCTGGGATAGTGACAGAAAGTTCTAAGGTTGTGGATATGCTGTTGCCACTAGGGATAAAACATCAATGCTTTGTCTAAGGATATTTGTGTTGATTACATTACGCACCATACTTAATGGAATTGTCTGTTGTTTGCAACTTAATACTGGAAGGGGTGCGGACGCTAACCCGAAGGTGGACTTTTTAGGCATAGATGCATGCTGGATAGCGGTCTATGTACTTTGTCATAATGCACAATTGAATTTCACACTACTCATCATGATATGTATGTGCATTGTCATGCCATCTTTATTTTTCAATTGCCCAACTGTAATTTTTTCACCCAACATTATATTTCTTATTGGAGAGACACCACTAGTGAACTGTGGATCCCGGTCCATTCTTTTACATCGAATACAATCTACTGCAATACTTGTTCTTACTGTTCTTCGCAAACATCATCTTCCACACTATACATCTAATCCTTTGTTACAAGCAAGCCGGTGAGATTGACAACCTCACTGTTACGTTGGGGCAAAGTACTTTGATTGTGTTGTGCAGGTTCTACGTTGGCGCCGGAATCCCTGGTGTTGCGCCGCACTACACTCCGCCACCAATAACCTTCACGTGCTTTTTGACTCCTACTGGTTCGATAACCTTGGTTTCTTACTGAGGAAAAACTTGCCGCTGCACGCATCATACCTTCCTCTTGGGGTTCCCAACGGACGTGTGCTTTACGCGTATCAAGCAGGTCCCTCCAGCTCACCAAGTCACCAACGCCTCCAGGTCACGAGGGCCACTCCCACAGCCGCCGCCGGATGAAGTGGATCCCGTCCATCTCGCTGCGGTGGGCATGGGCACGGGCGTTCTGCGTCATCTGCTTCGACCTGAAGCGCGGGCAACCGGTGGAGGTCTGCTTCCCACCTGATGTGCTCGCCCACGGCGGCCTCGACCGCCTCGTCGCATTCTCATCTTTCTCGGACGAATAAGAGGGGACGAACTCGATCATGGCGGTCTTTGAGTACATAGATGACACAGTTACTCCGGCGGGTCTCCAGTGCACGGGTGTGTGCGTGCTTCGTGAGCCAAGATGGGAGCGCGGGACACAGACACCATGGGGACCGAAAAGCTGCAACTACTAAAGCGGCACAACACAAGTACACAACAGACATCTGCATATGCGTGGTGGCCGCGACGCGGGCATTCCCGAAGTTGTCGTTGCAATACCTGAAAAGATCCTTCATCTCGTAGCCCTCCTCCATGAGTTTTGGACAGAACCAGTTGGCCTTAGGAAGAGGCACGATGAGCAAAGGATCGCATCTTCTCTTCTCTAGCTTTTCACCCGTACAGACCGGCGACGTTCTGGGCAAGCCCCGTTTGGATCCGTGCGGCTTGGGGGGCGTGTAGGCCGGAGATTACTCTTCTACCATGCTTCTCCAATGGTTACATGTGGCTGCACATCTAGTCCAACGCGGAAAGAGGGCTCGCCGCCCTCCTGCTGCTCGACCCTCCATCAACTCCCAGTCTCCCACGCGCTACGCCGGATCGGTGGTCTCCATGGAATGTGCGGAGCGGGAAGGTCCTTCCGCATCATTTGGGTGCTCGCCTGGGCGGTCGGGCTGGAGCGGTGGCTGGACATCGTGCGGCAATGGCGGTGGCGCAATCCTTCCACCACCATCCACGTGATTTACCTTGTCCTCGTCTGGTACCCGGACTCCTGGAGCTGGTGGTGCCCACGGTGTCACTGTACGTATTCCTGATCGGCACATGTGGTAGTCGTTTCTATGCCCGCGCCGGCCGTCGTGCAGCTATCGCAGGCCAACACGGTGGAGCGAGACGAGCTGGGAAAGGAGTTCGACACTGTACCGACGCCTGACGTCCTCCGGCTACGATACAAGAGTACGGATGCTGGCCGGGAGGCTACAATGATTCATCGACGACGTCGCGGCGCAGGGCGAGCGGCTGAGGCATTGGTCAGCGGCCGGGTCTTCGCCGCTGTGGTCCTGTATGCGATGCCACCGTGGCCAAAGCCACTTGCAACGCGGACCAAAACAGTTGCCAAAACAGCCAAAGGGGTAAACTGCATGGTATTTGATACTTTTTTTTTGCGAAATTCCACCGATCTATTAATAATCATCAACAGTAATACAAAGATGCCTAAAAGTAATAAAAATTACAAAAAGGTCATTGGACCATCTAGCGACGACTACAGACACTAGCACGAGCCGAAGGCGCGCCGCCGTCCTCGCCCCTCCATCACCGGAGTCAGGCAAAGCTTGTCGTAGTAGAGCTTGTTGTAGTAGACAGACGGGAAGTCGTCGTGCTAAGGCCCCAAAGGACCAGCGCACCAGAGCAGCAACCATCGCCAATGATGATAACCGTAGATCGGAAGAGACTGACCTGAAACCACACAATCGAACACGAGAGACGACCAGATCTCGGGAGATCCGCCGGACACACAACTCCACACGCCCTCCGCCGACTCTAGATGCACCACCGGAGCGAGGATAGGACGGGAAGGACCTTATTCTGACTTCAGGAAGTAGCCGCCGCCTCACCATCCCGAAGAAGACACCGAGAATAAACTAAACGAAGAACTGAAACCTTCCCGCCGGCGAGAGGCTGCGGTCCGCCACACCTCCAAGGCCCCAAGGCCACCGGAGGCGAAGCGGACCGGCAGCGTCGCCGACGAGAGGGACGAAACCCTAGATGGGTTTTGAGCCGCCTCCTGATCGCGCCTGTGTCTTTCCCGTACCGGTTCAGGTTGGAATTTGACGAGATTCATGGTATTTGATACCCTCCGTCCCAGTTCGCAAGGCAAATTTCCAAAAAATATTTGTCCCAAAATGCTTAGGGGTGTTATAAATGCTTCAATCTAAACTTAGGAAGTTATTGTCCCAAACCTGATACTTACGGATTTGGACTTCTTTCTATTTATTATGATCCCTAAGCCAACTCCCCGTCAGGGTCGGTTCGACCGCAAAAGCCCAACGAAAGCATTCAAACACCCGCCACCATTGCCGTTCCCCTGATCCTATGGCGACCACGCCGCCGAAGCAGAACCCTAATTCAGGCGACCCGAGCGAGGCCGTTAACTCTGCTGCTGCCTCGGCTCCGGCGGCGCCCGTTCGCATATGGAGCTCCCTCTTCGCCGGCCCGCCTCCGAGCAAGGATACCAGACTCCTCGCCGCCGTTTCCGACCACCATCGACGCCTCTTCCGGGGCCGCCGAAGCCGACGCCCTACTCTCCCACTACCCATCTACCGTCCCCCGATTCAGTTAGTATTTGATAGATTCGTTACGTGGCAGTTCTTCTGTGGTAATTCAAAGTTACTTTTATATGACTATACATGTTGTTTTGCAGGGATACCGATGAGATGGCGATAGCTCGTGCCATCTTAGAAGACATTGTGCACCACACTCTATCTAGTTTGCATACTATTCAGGAAATCTTACTCTATTGGAAGTCGAGAGCTGAGGTACCGAGTTTTAACCAATGAACTTTAAAAAAATCTTTTTACACTAGTTTATACAGGAGTTTATCTTAATTTTTTCGCCTGGGATGTTTTTCTCCAGCAAACAAGATTACAGAGAATGTATTTTATGGCATGTCAAAGAGGTCCCAGAGCCTTTGTTGAAGCAGCATGCGGAATGCTGTCTAGACTCAGGAGCAATACGAGTCCTTTCCCGTACCTTTTGAACTCTGCGAATTGTATGCTGACTACAAAACGTGCTCGCCTGAAAAGCATGAAACGCTGCTTGGCAGCTTTTCTTGCTGAGGTTTGTATATATCTGATGCATCTTTTTTTAATAACACTCCACTGAGGGGCTGAGAAGTAGAAGTATATAACAAAGCAGAATTTATGATAGAATTTTGATATTTTGCCATGTCAGGTAGAGAGTCAACCTTGTAGTTGCTCTCTTCCAAATAAAACTCTTTTCTACTGTAGTGTAGTGAGATTCGTATGTCCAAACCCATGCTTAATTATTCATCTCTGGAAAAATATTGCTTTTGATAAATGAATAGATATTATGTACCCAAACTTAACTATTGTTTGCCTTCTCTATAGGTTTATTCAGAAGTTAGTAAACACATGGAAGGGCCACCTGAAAGTTCCGATAAATCGCTGCATACACTATTCATTGTTTTGAACAGGGTCTTCCCCAAACTGGAGGCATCACTTAGAAATGCTAGTGAGGTATGTAGTGTTTACCTTTCATGTATTTGGATGTTATAGTTACCACTTTTATATGCAATAATAATGTAATTTGTATGTTCAATAAATATTAATATAATTTTTTTCAGGGGGGAGCCGCATTATTTACACATGACGGAAACTCATCTGAACTTCTCTTCAAAAGATTACCTGAAGTTGATGTTGAGAGTTCACAGTGGACAGAGGCATTATCAACAGATGCTATAGGTTTGATCTACCAAAATCTCCAGAAACTAGATAGTTTTATTTCCTCTCAGGTAATCAAACCTCCTTTCACAGCGACACATATGATACTTCTACTTCTCAGCCTCTCAGTGGAGTGATCCTTTGTAGTTATGGGGTAAACACAGATGACAGGATGGCCGGGCAGTGACAGTTCATTAAAAGGGAGAAATGAGAATAGAAAGCAGAACAAACATTTTTGCTCTTTATTTTCTCAATCAAATAAGGATAAACCCCTCTAGTTTATATGGATGTCATCTCTAGTAGATAAAAATAAGTAACTAGGAAACAGATAGGTAGGCAGCTAATTCAAAACAATCCTATCATGGGGATTGTAGCTACTGGTGCACACACTAAGGTTCTAGATTAATGTTACCTGTGTGCTCGAAGGGGTACTAGGGGTTCAGTTTATAATAACCTGGGCTCTGACACATGTTTGAGATTTTTTTTTTTTTGCATTTTTGTGCTTCTTGTATACAATATTTGTATGTATATGCCAGTCCACAAATATTATTTGACGCACACATGCTTTCTTATTATGAAGCTGTGGTAGGATTATTGATTTTTTTAAACTTCCACGCCTGAGATATCGATTATAATGTGTTCAAACTCAATTTTGAATCTCACTGCATCTAACAAGTGTATGTTGCTTTGAATTCTACTATATAAAGCAATATGTTGCTTAATTTATCTGAAGTAACTTTTTCTGCAATGATAGTTTTCAAGCCTAAAAAAACCAAACAATTTGACCGTATACTGGATACCCTACACATGTGGAGCGATTGGCCTCTCTGCATGTTCTCTATGGCTTTTACGCCATAGCAACTTAATGGGAAGTTCTGATATGGACAACTGGACTCAGTGTGGCAAGGAGTTGGTCGCTAGATTTCGGGATAAGCATTTTGAGAAACCAGTAAGATATTTTTTCTATCTATGTCCTTCATTGTTTAATATGCACCCGCATCTTTATCATAATGTTCTAAATACTGTTTATTTAGTTTCTGTGCGAAACTAACAAATATTAGCAAGCATTGCTAAAAACATGTCTATATTTAGTTCTTTAAATTGGAGATCAGTTGTGTTATAGTACTCATCATGATTATTTTATTCTCTTCTGAATATCATCAGAGCATTCCCCTTAAAGAGCTCTTCGAGACATTCGAAGGAACAGATGAACTTGCAATGGAGCAAGAGATCCAACAAACTGACAGATCATTGCGCAGGTTATTCCCCAATGCTGCCACTCTAATGTGTCAAAATCATTGTACATATGTTTTTTCTTGCACCCAATACATGCATTTTTGTCACAAAAAATAATACAAAGTGTTTCGCATGCCTACCCAGATAAGTATAGAATAAATCACACAATATGTATCGGTGGTTTCAAGATTTTTTTGTGAAAGTATAACAGTATATATGATTTCACTAATGTGCCAAGCACATGTATCAGTTTGATTTAGAGCTTGTTATAGAGCGTGTTAGGATAGCATGGACCACAAGAGCGCCACAACGGATAGTACCCCTGTCCCCTGCCTCATGGGCAGGGAGGACTAAAAGAAATCGGAGACTAGGATCAGATTGGTCTATTGTGTCCTTAATCAAAAAGGGTATAATCAGACCTCTTTATATAGATGCTATGGACTCTTAAAGATAGAGTTAAGTCCCTAAAGATAACAACTAATAAAAAGATACTAACTCGTGATACACATCCATGATTTTGGCTGTCTTGCTTGGTTCTTCCATGGGTCACCTTGTATATGCTTATTAGTCGACTGCTGCCCGAAGACTCCATCTATCTCTAGGCTCATGCTAGATGCAGTTTACTCATAAATTTATTTTTTTCTGAAGCAATTAAGTTTAACTAGTTGCATTGCTTATGATGAGTTTTTTTTAGAAAAAATAGGGATTTAATTGTGTATCCTAAAAGATTATGGAATAAACATTCCTGCAACTATGTAGTTATGCTTACACTTGTCACATTGGTTAACCCACATTTACTAGTAGAAGGTATGTGCATAGCACGTGGTGTCTTGTGATCAGACGGCAAAAAAGATATTACGATACATATCCCTACAAAAAAACGTCCGTGCCAAGGTTTTCTATGTCTGTAGTTGATGATTACTTCTCAAAACAGCCACAAAAGATCTTGAGTAAAAAATTATCTCACCACGATGGATTCACGATAGCTCCAGAAGGATAACATCGGCCTCTTTTTCGCGTGTGTCCATATGGAGCAAATCCAGGAAATCTCAACTATAGAATAGCTTCAGTTTACTATTGATAAACGGTAGCGATTCATTCTATGGAAAAAATCGACGGCTAATAAGTGCTTCTACATCACGGTGGGTAGCTAACCCAAGTTCAAAAACTGGTGTACTATAGTAGTAGAGATAACTAACTTTTCAATAATGTTGCCATATGAAATTGTGGGCTGAATCTAGTTTTGGAAGCCTTGCCTGCACTGGCGGATCCAAGTGTGCCCAAGGGGGTGCACTGGATACCGGTTAAAAATATTTTTCTTCACTAAATACCAGATTTTCACCCTATGTGCACCCTGGAAAATAAACTTTTTCTCTGATCTGGCACCTTCTTCTGCAGCTTGGCACCCTGCTAACATATCATCTAGCTCCGCCGTTGCTTACCTGCTTATATCATTTTGTACGATTGAACAGTTGACAGCGACTGATGTTCATTATTAAGGAATAATCTAACAGTTTGTTGGTCCTGGCACCTAAATGTTTTTCTTATCTATTCCTGCCCTGCAATTATTGGTCTGTTAATATTCTTTCGTTCGGATGATGTAATTTAGTTTAAGTCCCACTTTTTTAATATGCAGAACTTTATTTGCAGTTATGTTCTGAAATGCATTAGAATATCATAAATCATAATATCTTGCATTGTGTAACCCTGCTTGTTTAATGTTGGTTTTTTAGGATGTTGTCTGCCTTTTGTGAAAAAAATTCACTTGAAAAGATGCCCCAAGATGTATCAACACAAGCGCTGGTGGGGACTGCCACGAAGAGGTAAGACTGTTTCTCGAACTCTTAAGTGTACATATTGTTGTGGTGTTCCATTTGAGTTTTTGCTGTCTTTTAGTACTAAAGAATTTTTGGCACTTGGGCAGAACTTGAAAATTCATGTTTTGAGGGGGCATAAAAAGCCATCTGAGGCAGAACTAGAAAATTCATGTTTCACTGGCAGAGGAGTTGGGTCCCATGGTGTTGGGTGGCAGAGATCTGGTAGGGTCCATGACGCTAGTGCAGAGGCAGAAGTGCAGAACGGAGAAGAGGGAGGGAGGGAGGGGAGGAAGGGAAACGTTGTGATCCCTAAAAGGAGTTTGATCTGCATTTCCGCATATTGGGATGTTGGCGGCTACTCAACATCAAGTAATAGCGAGCTGAGATAGTTTGATCTGCGGGGCATTGTTTCTGCTCTGAATGATTACTCGATAAACTTATTTGGATAGTTCTTTGTTGAGATATAGCACACCATTTCCCAACAGCGTGAGCATTTGGGTAAATGTAAATTGGTCGGTGCATGCAATTTAATATCGTATCTGAGCTTAGAGATCTTGAGTTCAAGTCCTAGCCAACACAACATAAATAGAAGTTTATTTGTGTTGTGCTTCTATGCCACGTGTACATGTCTAGCCATGAGGCAACTGTTGAAGTAAGCTTAGCTTTTGGGTTAACTGGTCAGTGCATGCAATTCAATACTATTCTTTAAAAGCCAAATTGACGATTTACAAAAATTAGCTACACGACACTCTCTATGGTATTTGCAAGAACACATTTTTCTTATGGCGACGTTGTCTTTTGCAAATTGCCACAATTTTGAAGTGAGTCATAGCAAAGATACAAAAACAGTGTGTTCAAGCAAATGCCACAAAGGAAAAGTGTCTTGTGGCCAGTTTTCTCTTCTTTTGACCATCCAAGTAAATGAGCGAACAGGATGATTGATTGTTTCTTTGGCCATTGAACAATATATGGGGATTAATGCAGATATGTGGAGGAATCAATTCATCCAATTCAAAATGAGTTCAGTGAAGGATTAGCATATGTCATGCTTCTGAAGGTACCTCACCTTTTATATTTACGGTTCAAATATTTGAAGTAAACTTGCATTCTTCCATCTTTAATGTTGGTCACTTCAGATCCACGAGATGAACCTTAAACTCCTTCTTCAAAGGTAAGTGTACTATTATTGCCTGACAATATGGCTTAAATTACGTACAGGTACTTTCTGGCTTGCCTAAGTTTCCACAATACTAATTGGATCGTTCTATATAGGTCAAGACTCTTGCATAAGCAGCTTGGGAGATATGTTGCTACTCTTGCATCTCTGCCAGCATATGGTCTTTCTCTTCTGCTACTCCGTTTAGGGCGAGCATTATTGGCTATGCATGTATGTATATGGACTTCTGTCATTATCTTCTTGATGATTGCGCTATCACATGTGGGGCATCTTTGACAAGAAATTGCATGTGTCTATGACCTTGATGCTCTTTAACCTATTTGCGTATAGTTTTTTTTTGTAATCTGTGTTGTGGAAAAGTGTGTGTAAAAAAGTAAATAAAATAGATTGTAGGCGTAATTAAGTTAAATATGACTATTAAATGGATTGTAGGTGTAATTTAAATATAACTAACTATTGTGGCAACTACTAAAAATAGGACCGAAGAGGCAGGATTGCACGGCATGAGCGGAAACTACTTCTCACTGGAATAGACCAAATGCTTATGAAGTCTCGGAAATGCATGGTCAATGGAATGGTAATTTTATCCAGATCTTGAACTGGTCTCTACTCTGGCCTGTTTATTTACTGTTTTCAAGATTTATTAGGTTTCATTCAGCCTCCTGATGGTGTTTACTACTACTCGCTGAATATGAAATTGAATTTCTGGTTGGTATTTGTAGTTGATATGCACAAATCTTGTCATTTCACCAAATATGATATGACCAGAATCACCCTTTCATAGATTGGCCACCTCACCCCTAATATCTGAAAATAAAATGTTACATTAACGAGACAATCGTTTCCAAAATTGAATTAAAGAGGAGTATAAGAATATTGGCATTCTGCTGATAGCGATTTTTCCTGAATTTCTTACTTACCACAGGAGAAAGAGGCAAGCTGTAATTTCGGGTTGATACTGTACAATCTGGATAGTTTATACAAAGATGTTGAGTCGGATGCCAAACGAACAGGCGAATGGTCAAGGTGAGTCTGATTTCAAAAAAATTCTCCCGTTCTCTTTCTTGATTTAATTGTTGATTAACCTGTGAACCAAAATCTGTTTTGTGTCGCAGCGTGAGAGAAGATATAGTTGTACTGACAAAGCCTCATCTGGGAATGGAAGACCATCTCTTTGCTCTTTCACGTCTGCAGGACTTGTATGCCTGCATATTCCAGTCCCCGTGCCCAGGATCTGCTTACCACCAACTGCAGCTACTCGGATCACAGAGCGACGATATTCAAACTTGAAGCAAATCTCAGCCATCCAATCTGAAATGAGCACTCCGGGCTGATAGTCTGCTGAAATGCCGCAATACTCTCTATATGCTGTTTAGGCCAGGGTGATCTGTACTAATGTGTAGATCATTTTGAGGCAGAAGCTAAAGCATGCATTGCATTATAAGAAGAGAGAAAATAATCTGGTTAATAAGGGAAACCGGACCCAAGTTAATTAAGGGAAACCAACCAAAACCCCACACAACACACATCCGAATATGAATCAAGGCACATTGCCCGATCAGTCGAGTTAGATTGTTCGGTCTTAATTGGTGCAATCAGAGAGAAGAACTTAGATAGATCACCGCTTGCTTGTCTCATTGCAGAGATTAGAGGTTTAGTTTCTGGTAACTTGTTGAGCTATGTTATTCAAAATGGCAAATTCCTTTATTCATGCCCGAATGCCCGATACTGGAGAAAGCAAATTCGGGGTTGAAGATAATATAAACTGTCGCTGCAAATTGCGATTAATTAAGGCAAGAAAATAGATGGTGCACGTGACTCTGGCTAGTAAGCTTGGATTGGATGGATCACTTGCCGATCATGGCAAGCAGCGCGTCCCTGTAATGGCCGTGGGTGTTCTTGGCGACGGCGTCCACAAGCTTGGCCCCGTGCTGTTTGAGGTAAGCCTCCTTGATCTCTTCCATGTCCGCGTCGGAGCGGGACACGACGACCCTGGTGAGCGCCGCCTTGGCCTGCTTGTCGGCGCCGTCCTTGAACGCCTCGACGATCAGGTCGGCGAAGTACTTGGCCGGGGAGTCGAGGCACCTCACGGCCTCCCTCATGCACGGCGCCTCGCCGCCGAACTCCTCCTCGAGCGGCTTGCCGCTGATCTTCTCGTACATCCTGAAGGTGGCCCGGAGCTGCGGCTTGCTCCTGGTGGCGAGCACCCGCAACACCAGCTCGCTCTGCGGCTTGGCGCCGCCGGCCGCGGCGAGCGCGGCGGCCTCCTCCTTGGCGAGGTCCTCGCTGACGCGCGGGCCCTCGTAGCGGTAGGCGGCGACGAGGCCGACGAGGAGGTGGGTCTCCTTGTCCTTGAGGCGGTAGGCGACGTCCTCCTCGAGGGAACGGTGGTAGAGCGCGTGGTAGGCGCGGCGGGCGCCGAGGAGCTCGTCGGCGGTGCGTGTGCATGCGAGCTCGACGAGAACTGCGGCCGGGTGGTGCTTCTTGTGCAGCGCGCGGTGCGCCCAGCGCGCGTCGCGCTCCCAGGGGTGCATCGCCCACAGCACCATGAGGTTCTTGAACCGGGAGAACTCCGTCTTGAGGTGCTTCACGTACTCGTCCGAGCACCGCTCGATGGTGACGTTGCTGCCGCCCGCCGCCGACGGCGTGAAGAATCCCGGGAAGCCCTGCCGGAACTGCGACCGCTTCTCCGGCTGCTTCCTCCATCGGCCCAGTGCCGACACCAGCGCCGTCTCCTCCACGCCCAGTCCGCCCAGACCTGCATGCAGGTGCGAGCGATCGGTCAAGAAGAGAGGTCGACCAGAACATGACCAGTTAATTACCGATCAAATGTAGTTTCGTGTACCTGAGAAGGCCTTGGTGAGCTCCTGGTGCTCGTCGGCCATGGTGGCCTCCTTGACGACGACGCTAGTCTGCTCCCTCCTCGGTGGCCTCGAGCGCAAGGGCGGCGCCGGTGGAGCTGCGGTGCTGCTGTTGCTGCTCGCCTGTGCTGCGACTGCGAGAAACTGCTGCATCGGGGAGGCCTTTATATACGCTAGATCGCGCACCCAGGCGAGTCACCAAGGCATGGACCAAATGCTTGTTAATTTATACAAGCACTACCAGTTCTATACTGCCTTCCCCATCCTTGTAACATCTCACGCACGTTAATTACAAACTTAATTTGTTCAATCGGTTACTGTAGAGTTCAATACTACAAAGACAAGACACATAACGCTGCAGAAAGTTAATGGCCATGCGACCATGCCGTTTCATGGAAACATCGAATTCGTGCTGGCCGGCCTTTGTCGTAAAAAACAGATAAAATGGTCGGGGAGAGGCCAGCCTGGCTAGCTCGATCGCCATTACCATGGATGGTCGGATGGAGGTGGAGCCATTCGTGTTGCACGTTTCCTTGTCCAGTAAGCAATGGCGACCTGACAGATAGGTGTGGCCACGATGGATTTAAGTACTCCTTTTTTTTTTGCGACTATGGATTTAAGTACTGCAACGACCAAGCTAAATGAATTGGTAACACGTGGATTTGCCGTTGGGAAAGCAATAATCTGGCCATGTGATCTGTTCAGATGCCACCTAGTATAATGAAATGCGACTTGTTGTTGAACGAAGAAAATTAAGAAAATTGGAGTATGTCTCGCACGACTTATTATGAATGCATTAGAGGTTTGTTTGACTAGACACGGCGATGCCAGGTCGGATTCAGGCATTCAACGGGCCGACGAAATAAGCCAGACATGGAGTTGGCACCTGCTATGAACTGTATATCGAATTTCATAAAATTCTGATGAGAATCCACGCAACTGTTAAGTCCAGATCGACCCTGCGGTTGGTGGAATCAAAATATGTTCTTTACCACGTGTGGATACTGCTGGCTATGCATGGTTGGCCTGCCACGTACTTACCACCCAAAGTAATTATATGTTAAATAGTAAAAGATGGCTTTTTGAAAAGAAAAGACATGTAAAGATACATGCGCATAAAGCCATGATGCAGTATGTGCGATCTATTGTTTGCCTTCTTAATTGCTTCTTGAGTAAATTTGAAACCGCAGCCTTAATGTTTTCTCAACATAACAAAAATAGTTAGGATACCCATAGTGTCAACGGAGGAGGCGGCGGTCGAAGGCATCTGAGTTGGCGCCAATGATGGATAGAGGAGATGAAGAATCTAAAACTGCAAACCTGAAAAAATGTAAAAAAAAAAAATTAGGATAGCCATGTTGCATGCCGTGCTTCTAAGTTTTCACAAAATGGAAATGTGTTACTGTATCTTGTGCACCTACACAGTTTAATCCAAAAATAAGACATTGTGTTGGTTGCACACAAAAAGAGTGTGAATAGCATAGGTTACTATTAACTTAGGTCGTTTTCAGTGCACGGAGGTCACCCGTGTGGTCATATTTTGGTACAAAATTTTATAGGCACTCAAGATACAACATAACCATTTTCTATGATTTTTTTCACACTTTTAAAGCTTGAAAGGATGACATGTGAGTGGAGGCCTGGAAGTTAGATGTAACAAAATTCGTGAGATGTGGTGCATATGATAGATAGATGACCAGGAGACGAGAGATCTTGCATGTTCTTTTTAATCGGATTAGTTGAGATAACTAGAAGATTAAATATCAAGAAACCACAAATCTTCCAACGAAGTTTTGGGAATTCCACGATTTTCAAAAGAACCATTACTAAACCATAGCTAATAGGAAGAACTATTATTGTCCACCCAATATTGTGTCTAAATTGATAGATATTCTTACCTTTGGGTCCATATGAGATCCTTTGTTAGTATGCTGGCATTCAAATAGGAAATAACTAACATATCTAATATGTAGGATAAAACCTGACATGTTACAACCGACTCTACGTACTAAGAGCATGTCTAGCAGGCCTCTCAAAACGCGCTCACCCCGTATAATTCCGGTGGTATAGGGGGTGAGGGCATTTTGGGCCGTCTAGCAGGCCCCGTATTCGGGCCGGCCCGTATCGGCGGAATACGGGCCCGTCAAACCCACCCCGCCGCCCCCTACAAATACAGGTGTAGGTGCACGACTGCAAGTGGGGGTCCAACCCCTCACTCGCAACCCTAGCACCGCCGTGCGCCGCCGCCTCCCCGCACACACTCCGTCGAGCAATTCGCAGCCGCACGCCGCAGCCCTTGCACCGCTGCCGGCCATGTCCGCACGATGGACGAGTAGCGAGTCGCCCGCCTCCGGATCGAAGCGATCCCGCCATGAGATCCACGCTTAGGTAAGAAAAGAGTTAGGTAAACTACCGAATCTTCTTGCCCCCCCCTGATGGCGTGTATTTTCACACGTTCGTTGGGCAACCCCAAGAGGAAGGTATGATGCGCACAGCAGCAAGTTTTCCCTCAGAAAGAAACCAAGGTTTATCGAACCAGGAGGAGCCAAGAAGCACGTTGAAGGTTGATGGCGGCGGGATGTAGTGCGGCGCAACACCGGGGATTCCGGCGCCAACGTGGAACCTGCACAACACAACCAAAGTACTTTGCCCCAACGAAACAGTGAGGTTGTCAATCTCACCGGCTTGCTGTAACAAAGGATTAACCGTATTGTGTGGAAGATGATTGTTTGCAGAGAAAACAGTAAAACAAGTATTGCAGCAGTAGTAACGCAGTAAAACAGTAAACAAGCAGCGATAGCAGTATTTAGGAACAATGCCTAGGGATTAGACTTTCACTAGTGGACACTCTCAACTTTGATCACATAACAGAATAGATAAATGCATACTCTACACTCTTGTTGGATGATGAACACATTGTGTAGGATTACACGAACCCTCAATGCCGGAGTTAACAAGCTCCACAATTCAATGTTCATATTTAAATAACCTTAGAGTGCATGAAAGATCAATAAGACTAAACCAAGTACTAACATAGTATGCACACTGTCACCTTCACACTATGTAGGAGGAATAGATCACATTAATACCATCATAGCAATAGTTAACTTCATAATCTACAAGAGATCATAATCATAGCATACACCAAGTACTAACACGGATGCACACACTCGTCACCATTACACCGTGTAGGAGGAATAAAACTACTTTAATAACATTGCTAGAGTAGCACATAGATAAATTGTGATACAAACACATTGCAATCATAAAGAGATATAAATAAGCACTTCACTATGCCATTCATAACAGTGAATAAGTATTCTGTGAAATATAGCCTAAGAGACCCACACGGTGCACACACTGTCACCTTTACACACGTGGGACAAAGGAGTCTCCGGAGATCACATGTGTAAAATTCACTTGACTAGCATAATGACATCTAGATTACAAGCATCATCATATGAATCTCAATCATGTAAGGCAGCTCATGAGATTATTGTATTGAAGTACATAGGAGAGAGATGAACCACATAGCTACCGGTACAGCCCCGAGCGTCGATGGAGAACTACTCCCTCCTCATGGGAGCAGCAGCGGTGATGAAGATGGCGGTGGAGATGGCAGCGGTGTCGATGGAGAAGCCTTCCGGGGCACTTCCCCGCTCCGGCAGGGTGCCGGAGCAGAGACTCCTGTCCCCCAGATCTTGGCTTCGCGATGGCGGCGGCTCTGGAAGGTTTTCCGTATCGTGGTTCTTCGTATCAGGGTTTTCGCGATGGAGGCTTTAAATAGGCGGAAGGGTAGCCTCGGAGGGGGCCTGGGGCCACCACACCATAGGGCGGCGCGGCCCCCCCTCTGGCCAGGGTGTGGTGTGGGGCCCCCAGGGCTTCCCTCTGGCGGCTCTCGGGTGTTCTGGATGGTTCCGGGAAAAATAGGAACCTGGGTCTTGATTTCGTCCGATTCCGAGAATATTTCGTTACTAGGATTTCCGAAACCAAAAACAGCAGAAAACAGGAACTGGCACTTCGGCATCTTGTCAATAGGTTAGTTCCGGAAAACGCATAAATATGACATATAATGTGCATAAAACATGTAGATATCATCAATAATGTGTCATGGAACACAAGAAATTATCGATACGTCGGAGACGTATCACCCCCCCCGACTTAACATGAGTCGAACCAAAACAATCGAGTCCAACCAAGATCACATCAATTATGTATCTGTACCGGACTCGGTTATGTTCAACTCACATCCGATTAGTGAGTGACGTGGCAGCATATATCCACCTTTTTTTGTCCAATGCACTATGAAATGTGAGGACTACAATTTGAATTGTTGTATGCTGAGTGTTACATCATAATATTTGGGTGGGTTGTAACAATAAAGTTTGACAGTTGTGATAAGTCAAAATAATTCTGAAGTTGGTTCTCCGGAACTTTGGTCTTAGTAGTCGTGGTTCCCTGATATTTATTTTTTTCGATAAAGGGAATATATTAATATCAAAAGATACCAATTACACCCAGCCTCTGCAACAACGTTCCATCCTAATGGCAGTACGGATGCACACAGCTAAAAAGGAGAAAAGAAAACTAAGAAATAAAAGTCCCGCTACAGCCTTCTAGACCTAGTAACAGCAATACAACCACCACCGTGACAACACCTGAAGTACAGACTCTCCAAAAGTGACGCCTCCAAGAAGGAAACAGTGCACCAGCGCCGTCGTCGCCCGACCAAAAGTCTTAGGATTTCTCCCTGAAGATAGTCCCCACTCTCAAAACAATGCCTCCAACAAGAACATTGCCAGGCACAACCAGTTAAGGCCAGACCTTGGGTTTTCACCCTGAGAGGTAAGACTCCAAACTTCCCATGTGCTGCGGCCCCCACATGCATACCACTGCTGCAAGCCCGGAACGCCAAGCAGATCCCTCAGCATCACGTTGACTCGAACCTCCTTTAGTCAGTCCACCAATCCGGCATTCATGATATTCCTTCTTCTGACTTCACCATGGACTAGAAAGTCACCAGATGTCAACACAGAATATAGCTTCGCGGCGCTCCCTCCGGAACCAAACGGTCGAAATAAAAACATGGGTTCGCGCGACCGAATACCACCCGATCCAGCAAACTGCAGGCAAAATATGCACTGTTCCATTCGCCAGCGGAGCTTTCCGGAACTCATCTCTCCAGCCAGATCAAAGGAAACTGATCTCCGGTAGATCTTCATCTTCGCTTGCGAGAAATCCGAGGACCACCACCAAAAACAAAAGCAAGACCAGCAGCCCCCACGCCGCCAGTCCCTCCTGCCGGATCACCAGGGAAGAAGACGGCGGCGCTGATCATGCGTACCACCGCTGAACCGTCACCGGGGCGGAGGCCGCCACCGCTCCACCGAATCCTCCATGGCTACCGACGGAGAGCATCAGGCCCCGGACAAGTAGCCGTGCCGCCCGGCTTCCTCCACCGGCGCTTCATCACCTCCCATGGAACGCCACCATGGAAACCCTCTCCTCCCCCTCGTCGTTCGACGGAAGGGGCGCCGCCACCGCCACCGTGGCCGAGGCTGGGGCCGGGGCTGTGGCCGGGCCGGGGCTGAAGCCGGGCCTGGGGCCGAGGCCGGCAGCAGCGACGGCTGAGGTGCGGCGATCCGGGGGCGGCTGCTCGGAGCGGGGCGGGTAGATCCTCCGCCGTCGCCCGGGAGGGGGGCGGGAGAGGAGGAGGCGGCGGCTAGGTTAGATGAGTCCTGGTGGAGGCGCTTCAGGCAAATCACAACAACCTGCGTTAACTTGACAAGATACAAAATGTGATTATTTCTTAACTTGTTAACTATAACATTCTAGTTATGTAGGGGGGAAATTAAAGTTACAGTATTGTGTGTTACTCTTTTCCCAATTGCAACACTTTTGTGAAATGTGCCAAATTATTTGTTTCTCCCTTTAGGTAATTCACTTTCCTCTTTGCCGCATCTTGTGGATTTAGAATTTCATTTCATTGTAGTTTTGGTGTCAATCATTTCCTATAATCCTCGTGGAGCACACACGAATATATTATTGTGCCGTGGCATGCATGCCCAGATTAATATGAAGATGAGTTCCTTTGAGAAAAAGTCCAGTCCTTTTGAAGCCGGTGGGGACGTGCGCTCCACAAATCCATCCGATGCAAACCGTTAGATATTTTTTCAAGTTAAAGATACACGAGCTGTTTTAACAAAATCAGTCCACCATATTTTGCATGTGAAGGAGCGTGGAGTGCCATCTGGCTGCTTTGACAATAGAAGGGTTCATTGATTGATTAACTAGAGCTGTAGTTTAGTTGGCACATGATCTCCTCAGGATCGTATCGTTCAACAGGCCTAATGAGGTGGAAGAAATAGATTTTTTTTTTCTTTGAAAGAGCAAAGGGCAATGCACACTGGAAAAACATGAACTGTACAACGGGCCCGACCGTTCGATCTCGAGTCTTGTAGGGTCGCACACGCTTGTACCGAGAAGAAAAGCTACTAGCTGCAATTCCTCCCCCTTCCCTGTCAACTGAACCATCCATTCCCCTGTACGTTACCGAACTTTGGGGTTGCCATCCCCAAACTGGAAGTCTGAGAGCAGCTAGCACGCGCCGGGAGAGATGGCGACCATCGCCGTCCCGACGCCCCTGCCGTCCCCGGCCGCCGATGCCGAGAGCCTCAGGAATGCCATGCAAGGTAACGTGCTTCTAGTGACGTGTTAATGGTGACTTGGCGTCGGGTTCTCATGATTTTATTCCGTTTCTGCTTCAAGGTTGGGGCACCGACGAGAAGGCCCTGGTGGAGATCCTCGGCCGGCGGACCGCCGCGCAGCGCGCCGAGATACGGCGCGCCTACGCCAGCGTCTACAAGGAGTCCCTCCTCACCCGCCTCGACTCCGAGCTCTCCAGCCACTTCCAGGTACGTGCTCGCGCCTCGCATTCACAAGCGATCGATGTAAGATCACGATCGATGATGGACTGATCTTCTTGCATTTTCTGCCCGTGAAGAAAGCGATGATCCTCCTGACGACGGACCCGGCGGAGAGGGACGCGAAGCTGGTGAGGGCGGCCCTGGAGAAGAAGCGGGGCGACGACAAGGACGCCTGGGTGCTCATCGAGGCCTCCTGCGCCTCCACGCCGGACCACCTCATCGCCGTCCGCCGCGTGTACCGCTCCCTCTTCGGCTGCTCCCTGGAGGAGGACGTCGCCGCCTCCTCCGCGTTCCAGCAGCCACTCAGGACGGTAGGTGACAACGTCATCACAGGAGAAATTCACTATTACAACAAATTCAGAGAGTAATCACTCTTGTCTGCCTGTCGCTGCTTAATTGTCCTGCTGCTTCTTTGCAGCTGCTGGTGAGCCTGGTGAGGTCCTACCGCTGCGCCGAGCAAGCCGTCGACGCGGACCTCGCGAGGCTGGAGGCGGCGACGCTGGCGGAGGCCATCTGGAGGAAGAAGCAGCCGCACGGGAGCGAGGTCCTCCGGATCGTGAGCACCAGGAGCAAGTCGCAGCTCGCAGCCACGTTCCAGTGCTACAAGGAGGAACATGGCAGCGACATCGAACAGGTTAATTTGTTGTTTACCCACCACAATTATATTAGACTGCTACTATTTTTTCATGATACATACAGCTCATTCCACCAACAGCTAGCTTAGCAAGTCAACTGAATCAACCTCCAACAGCTAGCTTAGCAACTCAACAGAACTGAACCGTTTGTTGTTGTCCGCTGCAGGATATCGACAACTGCAGCAGCCAGTTTGCGAGGATGCTCAAGATCGCCGTCTGGTGCCTCACATCCCCCGAGAAGCATTTCGCAGAGGTAAGAGTGACCTCGCGACAGCGCTGAAATGGAATCCATCCCATTCCTGCAAAATTCATGACACAAATTCTACATTCGTCAGGTTATCAGATACTCCATCCTTGGACTTGGAACAGACGAGGACGCACTCACCAGGGCAATCGTGTCACGGGCTGACATCGACATGAAGAACATCAAAGAAGAGTATAAGGTAAGATTTAAGACGACAGTGACGAAAGATGTCGTCGGCGATTGTTCGGGGTATTATCTGGATATCTTGCTGGCCCTGGTAGGGAACGAGGACTGAAAGAATTTCTATTTGCCAGAGGGGGATGTGTAAAGCTGTTGGTGTTTGTATCAAATAAAGGTCAACATACTGTACTTATCATTCTTGTGTTGGGACATTGTTTTCGATGGCAAGCTACACCTTTGCTAGATGCGCAAAGACGAAATAAGTCTCATTTTCTTATCGAGACCTCTCATTTTTTCCATCTTATGCTATTGTTGAACATCTCCTTTTCTATTTGTAAGGGGTGATAGCAGAATGATCTGAGCCCACGCAACAATCTATTTGTTATGTAGCATCAGCTTAATGTGCATTCATCTACTCTGAAACAGCAACAATACAGAAGTGGAGAAATTTTGGAAACCGATAACTCACGGTGCCCTTGTTATCTACCCTCAAGCTGACATTACATAGGAACACGCCTCTTGTTCGAACGCAAGGTAATCGGTCTACCATGAAAGATGACTATGAGTCTGCATATGGTTACAACAAGCACTGAAGTAAGATCAGACAGATTCACATCAAGTTCTCACTCATCTCATCATCTTATTCACTTCATACTAGAGCCTCATTTCTTCCTGGATGATGAAGCGGCGGCTATGATTCCACCAGCAACAAGCCCCACAAGTCCAAATGCGCCGGTGACAATGGCCATGCCAATCATACCATCTGCATTTAAACACCAGCCAGTCATGTCAATCCTTTGCAATGAACCACGTAGTACAGGTCAGAAAATGGTGTGACAAATGATTAGAGGATGGACCAACATTTATTTTCGTGGCATGTGAAAAAACAGAGAGTATAACTCTTAACATGTGCTTTCTTGATCTCAAATTTAATGGGTGCCCCCACTGACAGCAGTGGCTGACGACGTCCAAGGCTTGCGGTATATGTGAAGAGCATTTGCTACTAAAGAACATTTGCCCTGTCGAGTGTATTTGGCATTTACAGTAGCATTCCCAAATTAATAATTACTATACTCATTTATCTAGTCTGAGATGGCAAAAACTAAAGAACACTGTACATTTAGTTATCTAGTCCGAGACTGAACATAGCATGTTAAGTGACATCCTACCTCTTTTGGTTTTCTCCTCAAGGAGCCTTTGCAAAGTGAGAGCTTGCCTCCAATCAGGTTGAATCTGGCGAAAACGTGATAGTGCACGTTAGTTAGCAATTTAGCATCAAATTCAGAAGTGTGTCATGATTTAAATAAACACTACAGAGTTAAGCTACAGACTAAACATTTATCTACAATTATCATCACCAACAAAAAATTAATAAATAAGAAAAATGACATTACAATCATCAGAACTGGCAGCAACCTGTACTAAATAGAGCAATTATGCATAGCTTTCCAGCATGATATATTTATTTTTTATAAATGTTTTAATAACATGATCATAGTTTATATATGAGTCCATGTTTTCTTCAAATATAAATAAATAATGACATGGCTTATTTTGATAAAGAAATAACATCAGGATAAAAAGTTAAAACTCCCTCAATTGGCACCATAAAAGCTTTCGAACTGAGTGGAATATAAGTCTATAAAACACTTCTCTACAGTGACTCAAGTTAGCCTCACCAAGGAAAGATTAATATAGAACAAAAATGAAATTACCCCATAAAATTTCCGGAACTAAGTTAAATATAGTCCATATCCATAACTGTAATGATGATAATAGTAGTTATGAGCTCATGGCTGTAGCAACAAATGAAATGATATGTCAAGTAATCAAACCTGTATGCATCTTTCGATAAGTTCACGACTTCTTGTGTAATCCCCATTTCTGTAGTGTCCAACAGCCAACAAATAGAGCTTCTCCCTCGTTTGTAGCGAGGTGTTAGACTTGCCCAAAGAAACTGCAAAATGCCAGCATAAATCATGAGCTCTTCCGGAGCGAAAGCAGCGATAAAGAATGTACCAAGCGAACAACAATCTTATAGTCAGTAGGATTGGCTTGATTGAAATGAATGTGCTAGATTAGAAACTTAGGATAGCCTACATTTAGGGGTTGAGTAACATACATTGTTGTTCACTTATATGTGCTGCAAATTCACTTAAATTCTGCACGCTTTTACTTTAAAAAGATGGTGTCACATATTAATGACAGTACAATAAAGTTTCTTCAGACGTGGCTGTTAGAAACCAGACAGAAGCGCTGGAATGGGCATCCAGAAGGGGACACTTCAAATCTTTTAAAAAAATACACGATAGGTTTCTGCAATATTGCTTTAAGAAGAAGAAAAATAGCACAACTAATTACAGTAACTGATGCTCCAATCAGTCCATAAAGAGAAGATCAGAGCTCCAATTGAACACACCTGTACAACACCTAGGCATGCCTTCTCAATAGATAGATTCTCCAAAGAATTTAGGATCAACAACAATTGAAAATTTAAGAAATAGAATATACTAGTACCATTTTGAAAAAAAATCAGAATGATGGGGAACAAACAAACAGAATAATAATAAGTCAAGTACTACGTGAGTTCTATTTTGTTCACTTAGGAATACAATCTTTTAACCGAAATGTTCAGAAAGTGCAGTGAATGTTCGTATCTTAGAAGAAGTAAACTAGTCATATCAGTCAATTCCTGTTATCATCGAAAGGTGTATAGATGCATCACCTTCAAGCATTCCAATGCCACGGTTGACATCCTCAGGCTGCCCAGAGTGAACAAGCGCCCAGGATAGCCTCATGAGGCTCTCGTTCTTCTGTCCTTCATTTGCAGCATCAGCAACCTCTCTCTCACAACCCTACAGAGAAAACAAGCACAATAATATATTAGACCAGAAGACATAAGGACTAGGCTAGCGTAAGAGTGCATGATAAAGCACAATCCAACTGGATATGGAAGCACATAACTGGATAATGGTTCATGTAGCTTCACATAGAGTAGCGTGAGGGTGGAGCGAGTAAGCTAATTCTACAATTCAACAGCATATCTAGATCATATTGATCTCAGAATCGAGTGATCAGTTAAAGTAACAAGAAATGTCATAATAATGCTTGATCCTTGAGCACCACAGCTAATGAAGTAACAAAACCGATATGGAACAGATGAAAGCACACATGAACTGGGGAATCGTTAGGCCCTGAAATCCACATGACCACACCACAATTTCCAGACAATCCGCTGAGAGTCAAGGGCTACCGTGCCAGCACGTGGTGCCAACACACACCTTGTTTGTTAATCCAGGCATATTCCGTAAATTCGCCCCCGGAAGCACAAGGCACTATGCTCAATCGGTCGGGTAATGGTTTGGGACGCACGGGAAATGGCTGAATTGAGTAATCAAGTAGCAGAATCACATAAAATCCGATACCTGAACGCCACTAAGAGTAGCATAACGAACACCTGTTTTAGATAGACGAAAGCATGGAGCAAGTATCTAGGGATTCGGCAGCCTAGCAGAGCAAACCCCCGAAAATCCCCATGACCGGACGCAAAATTCCACGCAATTCCCCGAACCGCAGGAACTAACAAGCCGGCACGGACTGCTAAAACGCGCCTAATTCGCGAATCCCCGCACATCCCCGCGGAAATTCGGCGCCCCCAACAACAGAGCGGAGTACGAAGAAGGTCTAAGCATCCATGGGGCTTCTGGAGGAAGGGGCGCGGGAGGGGGTCGGGGAGGGTGCTTACGGCGATGATGTCGCGGTCGCAGACGGGGAGCGTGTCGCTGCCGCGGAAGATGGAGCTCACCGACTCGAAGAACTGCCCGACGTGCCCCTCCATCTCGCTCCTCGCCGTCCTCTTTTTTCAGTTGCTTTTTTCTGGGTTTGTTTGATCCTTGTTTGGGCGAGTTGTGTTTTATAGTGGGTTTTTGCTTGGTGAAGGAAATGGAACCTTGGTGACTAAGGTAGAAAGGAAGGTACCCAACCAACGAGGCTAGTTGAACTAGCCGCCACCGCCAGCCGGTAGCAATGCGAGGAACCCATCCATCCATCCATGGCGTGACGGTTGTGTCAACGAGTCCAAAGGAATTGTGGTAATGATGGACCAGAAATTTCTGGAAACAGGGACACACAAGCTTAAAATGCCAAATTTTCAGACATAATCGCTTATACGAAATTGTAAAATACAAGTTCTTAAAACATCTTGCGGTGCCATTGCCCCGTTTTCTTTTAAACTCGCATTAAAAACAGATTGAGAAAAATAGTAGCATGTGTATTGAATGCGATCTTCTCCGAGGATGAACACATGAATGAGAATTTATCCCTCATTCCAATTACTCGTTCTCTTCCCTCGCCCGAGAATTGCATTTCCTTCACTATCAGATCTCATGCTAGGTCCGCCGGTGAATAACGGGTAACTCCATGACGCAGGTCTTAACTTGGCATGTACGATGACGTCGCGTGCATAGGATTATTGCTGATGCAAGAAAAATATAGTTCAAGAAAAGAGAAAGATGTGGGCGAGCCGATCTCCATTCCTCCACCGTTGCCGAGCCCATCTTCCTCCCTATGGACATCTTTGTCGTTCGAGGAGGACTGGGCTGCTCTGAAACCAAGGGCGAAGATGTAGCTTAAGTCTGATGCACCACTTTAACTTGGTGTATGGTTTCAAGCAACCATATACAGCATAAAAGTGTGTTTCATAACTTCAGGCATACATTATATGACTGTTATCACCAAGATTTGACCGAGTCAGAGGTGGGCCGCAGTCAAGATGGGCTTAAGGAAATATACGTGGAGAATTATATGAATCGGCCTGTTATACCAAGTTGGGCTTAATTGCCCGTGTATCTGTAACATATTAGATCGATTTTAGTTTAGAGATAGAATCTTACTCGTGCACGGTTTAGTGCATGCCCACATTAGAAAGTCCCCTGGACTATAAATATGTATCTAGGGTTTATGGAATAAACAACAACTCACGTTCAACCCCAAAAACAAACCAATCTCGGCGCATCGCCAACTCCTTCGTCTCGAGGGTTTCTATCGGGTAAGCGACATGCTGCCTAGATCGCATCTTGCGATCTAGGCAGCACAAGCCTACGTTGTTCATGCGTTGCTCGTACTGAAGCGCTTTTGATGGCGAGCAACGTAGTTATCATTAGATGTGCTAGGGTTAGCATTGTTCTTCGTTTAAGCATGCTTACGTAGTGCAACCCTTGCATATCTAGCCGCCCTCACGCCTATCTCAGGTGTGGGGCGGCACCCGCTTGATCATTATTTAGTAGATCTGATCCGTTACGATTGCTCCTTGTTCTACAAGGATTAGTTTAATATCCGCAATAGTTAGGCCTTACAAAGGGGGAGGATCCGAGTGGCACGTAGGGTGGCGTTCGCAAGTCCTAAATGGGATGTTCCGAGGATCAACTTCATGTTGGTTTTTAGGCCTTGTTTAGGATCGGCTTACGAGCACCGTGCGTGGCCGCGAGGCCCAACCTGGAGTAGGATGATCCGATTATGCGGTGAAAACCCTAAATCGTCGTAGATCTCATTAGCTTTATCTTGATCAAGCGGGACCACCAAGTATTCGTGCACCCCGTACGAATCATGGGTGGATCGGCTCTTTGAGCCGATTCACGAGATAACTCGAGAGCCGATCGAGGCTCGTATTTAATGTTTACATGTATGCCCTGCAGGAAACTAAGCGAGGCATCCCCATCACCTTCACGACCGGGTATAGGTCAGGTGGCACGCCCTTGCACGCCGCAACGCCGCGTGTGACCGGAAGAGCATTGCGGGCCGTCGCTCGGAGGGGTCTCGGCCAGCCGCAGCTCTAGGCTCTTCCCGGCTCTACGGTGTTGACAAGGCCGCTGCCCGCCGGTGGGTTTTGGCAGTCAACACATTCGGCACGCCGGTGGGACAATCGTCTACATCAACCACATCGCCATCTACGTACGAGATGGCGGACGGCACGCCGGTCACCTACGAGGATCTGCTGACGACCTCAAGAAGCAATACAACGAGATCAAGGCCACCCTCGAAGCCGACCTCATCGGCTCTTTTCGGAGAACCCGTTCCCATGGCATCGGATGGAAGGGATTCTCACCGCAAGGTGCACTCGATGGGATAGACCTCTCTACCCCGTCGGAGGAACGCACCGGGGGTGCTGCGGCGGGAGATCAACTACCCGGTGGCTCACTCGCTACACCGCCACTGCGAGAACTTGGTCAACGTGTTGGAGCGTGTCGCTCTGCGCGTGATCCGGGAGATCATGAGCCACCGGTACTCGCCGTCGGGACCAGCTCTCGGGACTCATCAAGGAGAGTTGCCACTCCGAGTCCCGTCCACCGCTGCCATATGCGTTGGCAGCACTCTGCTGAAGTGCCGACTACACCGGCATTCCTCGTCTACGAGGATTGGTGGCGACCCTAGTGACTACCGAGTTCTTAATGGAGGCGCCTAAGGAGATCCCTCAAGGATACGCGTGCATGTATGTGCCGGATTGTGGTGATCGGGCACTCACAAACCAGGCCACAACATCGGGGACTCCGGCGAAGACGGGAGGAACGTCGGCGACGAGCTTGAGAAGCGGACGTGGCTAACTAAATGCGCCACACCGACGAAACTCCCGAGCCCAGCTCCGCAAATAGCTCGAGCTGGAAAAGCACACATGGCTGGCCAAGTACGCCACCCCGGCGAATCTTCGAGTGCAACTCCTACGGCCAGCACGGCGGATCAGATCGGTACCATAGCGAGAGACCGGTTCGGCATGATGCCGAAAAGAAGAGCGATCGGCTATTCCAAGCCGTACCCCAACGATTACGAGATGATCCCGCTGCCACCTAAATATCGGCTCCACGACTTCTCCAAATTCGGTGGATCGGATGGCTCCGGCTCCATCGAGCACGTCGGCCGATATTTGGCTCAACTAGGACCGGCTTCGGTGTCGGATCAGCTACGCGTGAGGCTCTTTTCACAATCCCTCACGGGATCGGCTTTTGGATGGTACACCTCTTTGCCGAGCAAACTCCATCCGAGTCTTGGAAGCAATTGGAAGAACAGTTCCATATGCAATACCATTCGGAAGCTTCCGAGTGCGGCATTGCCGATCTAGCACAACTACGTCGAAGCGCGGGGAAACGGTGACGAGAATATGTCCGGCGCTTCGAGGAATCTTAGGAACCGATGTTATTCGGTTCGTATAAGCTGAAAAGGAAGCGATCGAGTTGGCGTAGCGAGGCCTTGCAACACAGCTCAAGGACATGGCCTCCCAAGCAGATTATCCCTCGTCGGCGCACATGGTTCGAAACTATCGGCATATGAACGGCGCCACCCCGACCTGTACCAAGACAAGTTCAAGCGTGCGATAGTTATGGTCGATACGAGAGGAAGATGAAGTGCTTGCGGGAGACCAAGAAATAGCGATGGCTGAGTGGACTCGGGGAGGAACCCCCGTGGCCTGCAAATGGGTAAAGCCACCGGGGCCGCCCAAGGGATTTGATTTTGACGTAACCAAGGCCGAACAAATCTTCGACCTCCTGCTCAAGGAGAAACGGTTGACGATTCTCGAAGGTCTCAAGTTCCCCACGGCGAAAGAGCTAAACGGAAAGCCATACGCAAATTCCACAACTCGCTTTCCCATGCCACCAACGACTGCCGGGTGTGGCGTCGGCACATCCAAGCGGCGATAGAGAAGGGGCGGCTAATTTTCAACCGATACGCCATGAAGGTCGACACCCAACCCTTCCCCGCCGTTAACATGGTAGAAATCACCTACCACGAAGGTTGCCGGCCGGGTCCCTCATTCGGCATCGACATGGTAGGACACTGGAAACCACTGCGGCAAAGATGGAGATGAGGGCAGCTGCTCTCATAGCAAGGATACTGAAGGAGGCCGCTCCACGCGATCGGCTCCGTCATGATGGCAAGCGCTATGTCACCGAGGGAGAGGTGAAGAATATAAGATATCGGCGACCCCTCTCCGATCACCTCCTCAACAAATATGTGAGTCGGTATGACCAACGCCGACGGCCCAATTACGATGATAGAGGAGATCGTGCGGCTAGAGAAGCCGAGAAGATATCGTCGGCGGAATCGCGATGAGGAGGAGCACGAGCGCGTGCCACGGAAGCATCAAGGGAGCAAGATGACAACGCCGGTACATTGGGACTGCCCTTTCTTCGGACATCTGCTGGGATTCGGGAATGAGCCGATTGCCCACAATCGGCAATTGCCCGAGAATGCAATCGAGAAAAGAAGGAGGCAGCCAACGTGTCCGTGTTCGACGCCTAGGGCCTCTCCCGCCACAAAGCAAACGCGGCCGAGTCACCTCGTTGGGAAGATCTTGAGGATTCGGAAGACGAGGGAGAAGTGGAAGAAGACGGTACCACCGGCCAAGGTGGTGCCCACGGCGGACTCAGCCGTTCCCAAAAGCGCGGGGTTCAGCGATTGCGCGGCCTGGAGGAAGCCGAAAGGTTATACCGCATACGCTAAGGAAGGCACGACCTGATCGCGGCTGCAAAGGTTCAGCGAACCCTGGATGAAGAGGGTCGTCCACGGAAAATGGAGTGGCGCCCCAAACGAGAGGAAAGCCGATGATGAGACATCGGGCTGGCACAAACATGGTACTCGTCTTGCCGACAGAGCTTAGTGCTCCACGACTCTACGGTGCACTCAAGGTGGACGACAGCAAGCGCATCAAGTCAGAGGTTGGGTTGGTTTTATCCAGCCTAACCGAATAGCAAGACTAGACCAATGAGCAAACCAGGAGAGGCTGATCTTTGTGATCGGCCCCAAAAAATTTATGAAGGGAACTTACAAAACCTTCAACGAGCAAGCAACGTGGAGGCCGATTCCAGCAATCGGCCAAAATTATCCTCACCCACCATTCTGCCTGGGTTCAACATGTTATCCAACAGAGCCGATACCATCAATTTTCTTGACAGAATCGGCTCGGGGGGCATATAATCAGATGAACATGTGCAGAACATACGTGCAGGGAAACATTGGGGGCCGATTAAGAAAAATCGGCCAAAATAAAAAAAATATATATATATGAAAATTCGAAAATTTTCGAACACAGCCGATGCAGCAGGTATCGACTTAAGGATATGAAAGCCGATGCATGGCCATCGACTCAAGGGGAATAACTGTTACGATCAGAGGGTCAATGGAGCACAAAGGGAGATTTTTTATGAAGGAACTCCTCAATGGAGCAGTTTGGAAGCTCAGATCCTCTCTTCAAGAACAATATCCGGAGCAGCATGGGCGGGCGGATCAGGTCAAGGATGGATTGCATTAGATTCACCAAAAGAAAGGAGCCGATCTAGCCAGCAAGAACTAAAGAAGCTCGGGGGGCAGCTCACCTTGAAGGCTCTCTGCTTTCGGAAGCCGATTTGTTGCAGATCGGCTGGCTCTACACAAGAAGCCCTTTCAGATATGATCAAGCCCAGGTCCATACAGCTAATTTGCGTATCCTCGTCTCTGCCGTGCCTTGGCTGAGACTCGGGGGGCAACAGGCCTGGTAGATGCTCTATTGAAGGACCGATTGAAGTACCATCGGCTGATCTTCATTGCAACCTTCTTCACAAAACGATGAGCGCTCGCTAAGGAGTTGAAGAATAGAAGGATGAATGTCGAGGGACCGATGTGTTGTTATCGGCTCATTACACATTGGCAAAGGGGATGAGTCGGCAAGGTCAGTAGGAGAGGTGAATCGGCTCAATTAAAACTCAGAAGGAATCGGCAAAATCAAATTGGGGAACAGTTCTTCATTGATAGGCGGGATTTCTTACATAAAGAGCTAATTGCTCTCAAAAGGAAATACTAGGGGATACGTTGCCCCATCTACTACTACTGACCCTATGCTAGAGGTCCTATCTACGGGCCGTCACTGCCCTCATCGTCATCCTCAGAGCTCTCACTCGGCACTGCTGCCGATGGGCTCCTCGTCGCTACTCCCGTAGCCCTCCACGGGGGCTTCATCCCCGTCTTCGTCGTCGCTGCTGTCGTCGTCCCACCACATGCGGAGGCGCTTCGCTGGTGGGTAGCCCTCGAGGGAGTCGTCGTCCTCATCCTCCTCTTCCTCCTCCACCACCCCCTCGGAGGAGGTGAAGTCGTCCCAGGAGAAGCGATCGTCATCGCTCTCCTCCTCCGATTCCCCGTCAGCGAGGAAACGGAGGTCGCTCTCCCCGTCCGTCAAGAACTGGTCGTCCTCGGACCAGATGGAGAAGTCATGGTCTGACTCCTCCCCGGCCGCAATGGCGCGACGGGTGTTGGCCGCATGGACCGCCGCCGGGTTGTGCTCCGGCGTCGGCTCGCGGGACATGGAGGACTGGCTGGAAGGATCCGATAGGGGCGAGAGGAGGAAGAAGACATGATGGCGCGGGGGTTTTTTGGGACTGCTAATGCGAGGGGGATGCGAGCGAAGCTGTTCATAGCGGTTAAATAAAAGGGGATATGGTGAAAATTCAATGCCACGGCAGTTTCCGAGGAAGTGGTGTTTGAAAGAAAGAGAAAAGACTGCCAAGTCACGCGGAGAAGTTGAGAAGGCAAGTCATCATCATGAGGGATACTGCGACGGTTACGCCACGACATGACCCGACGAAGGAAAGCGAGTGATTTTGGAATTACCAATTCCAAAACCAGGGGGGCATGTGTTATCACCAAGATTTGACCGAGTCGAGAGGTGGGCCGCGATCAAGATGGGCTTAAGGAAATATACGTGGAGAATTATATGAATCGGCTCGTTATACCAAGTTGGGCTTAATTGCCCGTGTATACGTAACATATTAGATCGATTTTAGTTTAGAGATAGAATCTTACTCGTGCACGGTTTAGTGCATGCCCACATTAGAAAGTCCCCTGGACTATAAATATGTATCTAGGGTTTATGGAATAAACAACAACTCACGTTCAACCCCAAAAACAAACCAATCTCGGCGCATCGCCAACTCCTTCGTCTCGAGGGTTTCTATCGGGTAGCGACATGCTTCCTAGATCGCATCTTGCGATCTAGGCAGCACAAGCCCACGTTGTTCATGCGTTGCTCGTACTGAAGCGCTTTTGATGGCGAGCAACGTAGTTATCATTAGATGTGCTAGGGTTAGCATTGTTCTTCGTTTAAGCATGCTTACGTAGTGCAACCCTTGCATATCTAGCCGCCCTCACGCCTATCTCAGGTGTGGGGCGGCACCCGCTTGATCATTATTTAGTAGATCCGATCCGTTACGATTGCTCCTTGTTCTACAAGGATTAGTTTAATATCCGCAATAGTTAGGCCTTACAAAGGGGGAGGATCCGGTGGCACGTAGGGTGGCGTTCGCAAGTCCTAAACAGGATGTTCCGAGGATCAACTTCATGTTGGTTTTTAGGCCTTGTTTAGGATCGGCTTACGAGCACCGTGCGTGGCCGCGAGGCCCAACTTGGAGTAGGATGATCCGATTATGCGGTGAAAACCCTAAATCGTCGTAGATCTCATTAGCTTTATCTTGATCAAGCAGGACCACCAAGTATTCGTGCACCCCGTACGAATCATGGGTGGATCGGCTCTTTGAGCCGATTCACGGGATAACTCGAGAGCCGATCGAGGCTCGTATTTAATGTTTACATGTATGCCCTGCGAGGAAACTAAGCGAGGCATCCCCATCACCTTCACGACCGGGTATAGGTCAGGTGGCACGCCCTTGCACTTCGCAACGCCGCGTGTGACCAGAAGAGCATTGCGGGCCGTCGCTCGGAGGGGTCTCAGCCAGCCGCAGCTCTATGCTCTTCCCGGCTCTACGGTGTTGACAAAGCCGCTGCCCGCCGGTGGGTTTTGGCAGTCAACAATGACATAATAAGAGAATGTGTATTTGCATAGATTTAGCAATATGTTAGCGTGTATAGGTGTACATATTGTATTTATCTTTGTACTTTGTAACCTAACCCTAACTGGCCTTTAAGCCCCTTATATAAACACCGGAACCCCACATATTATGCGTGCGAGGCTTCCCCCCAAACATCTCTCCGTCCTACATGGTATTAGATTTCGGTCCTAAACCCTAACCTCCCCACCTGACCCAAACACTAGCCGCCGGCCCAAAGTTTCTACTAAAGTGATGAAACATCGAACAAAATTACTTCGAAAAATGTCATGAATTTCAAAAGGCCAAAATGCATCATGAAAAGCCAAGGCTCGAACAAGAAAATGCAGAATCAATTTTGTATTCAAGCAGCTAAAATTTGTACATTACCCTATTGTAAAATAGAATCCCCAAAACCATTCTGACTGACTCTTGGCCTGTGTTAGATAACTTAACACTCACCACATGTTCAACGAAAGGTATACTTTTATTTTCTTTCATTTGACCTAAGTACTCAATTCGTAGTGCTTTTGGACATATAGGATGATGTTGCCAATTTTGATAATGCAGTGCATTTTGAAGGTGGATTTTTTCAACAAAGATGTTCGAGGAAGAGGAGTCTCACGACGACGACATCATTGCAACTGCGATTTTTATGGATATGGAGAATCATACTGACATGGGTATGCCTAAGGGACATATCGCATATATACCCCTGGTCCGTGGTTGAAGTCGAAAGCCCATGGAGTCGAAGCTTTGGAAGCCCAAGAAAATGAAGATGTGCGGATTAAGGAAGTAGAGTTAGTATAGAAAACTTGTACAATATAAGGAAATACCTAGTGCGGCCCGATAATCCTGTACTTGTACGACACGGAAAAGCCTCGGCTTCACCTCCTATATAAAGGTGAAAACGAGGTCAAAATAAGGATCGAATCATTGTAAACCCTAGCCATCGTGTTTTCTTTAGTTGGACACCTTTGTTCGTCTGATCACCTTCGAGTTCCACTTGCTCTTTATTTTTTACGAAACCCTAAGTCTACAATCCGTAGGTATTGACGAGTCGATACCTCGTCACATACTACAAGAAGAAGTGGCATGGCCCATTATATTTTGCGAAGGGGTATGTTTGCTAGGAATTAAAAAGGAAAATGAGGACACTTGTCTACCTGTGCAAAAGTTTGGAGATGAGGACACTGAAGCAAAAGTCGCTATTGATGTTGTTGTATTATAGAGTACTACCTGCATACCGGATTAATGGGCAATTACGCAATTCAAGAAACAAGTTTAACTATAAATTTGATCAACAAAATATGAGATATATGCCACAAAAATTATACCGTTGGATTCGTATTCAAAAAATGTTTTCAATAATATAATTTTTGTGATATATATTTTATATTTTATTCCAAATTAGTAGTCAAACTTGTTTCTCGAAGTGCGTAATTACCCATTAATCCGGTATGGAGGTAGTATTGCTGTTATAGCAATGTTATTGGGATGCTCTTATCTGAGGCTCATGAAATAGAGAAACCTAGTTTTTAGGACTAGTGCTGTTACACTGTCAGTTTCAGAAAATTCAAAAGTTAAACACCGTCAGCCAGCAAATTTGTCACCAGCAGACTTCCTTGGAAAAGACGTGTTCTAGATGGTTCTCAAACGGTGTAGCAGTCCCAAAACCCGAAAACCGCACGGATTCCACCACGGTTCTTGCCCAAGCAGAGAAGCCACACACTCTGTCTGCGACCACCCTTGCGCACACGCATCTCGCTCCACGAGGCCACGGATTCACCCGCATTTCCTTCCCCGCAAAAATGTCGGCTGCAGGTAGAGCGAGGGCACGCGCGCCGGCGCTCTTGGCGGGCCTGCGGCGGCTGGGGACGTCGGCGACGGAGGCGGAGACGAGGGAACGCGGGGCGAGGTGGGAGCTCTCGGCGGCGCGGGAGTACTACGACTACCGCAAGTCCATCTACGGCGACGTCACCCACCGCGCCCTCCTCGTCGACGCCGTCGGCACCCTCGTCGTCCCCGCTCAGCCCACCGCCCAGGTTAGTCCGGCTCCGCGGACCGTTCCCCCTCCCCTTCTCGTCAATGCCGATCCGGTGAACTGTTGCGTGCGGCGTCAGCCTCTCAGGTGTCGGCGGCGACGCCGTGATGCGGCGCTCGCGGGTCACCGTGGATGGATCTGTGAATGCTTGTATCTGACCGGCTCGTTCCGCCTCTGTTTAGGTGTACAAGAGCATTGGCGAGAAGTACGGGGTGAAATACTCTGAAGAAGAGATCCTGGCGAGATACCGGTGGGCGTATGGGCAACCATGGGGCGGATCACGGCTCAGGTGTGGATTTCTGACACATATACGCGACCTAATTACTCGCTTGTGTAATTTTGTTATGAACATTTTAAAGTGCAGACACACTTCTTCAGCCTAGTGCTCTCATTAGACACCGCTAGTTTGTCACTTGTACATCAGCTGCTTTTAGTTCAGGTGTTAATTAGTGGCATCCCTTGTTTTGCAAATCACAATTAAAAGGAAAATGATGGAAAATTGGCATCCCTAGATTTGCAAATTACAACGATATGGACTATGCCTTTGTATCTGGGACCATAATCGCCCGCACCTTTAATGGACTCATGGACAACAGAGTATACCAGGTTCTTTAGTCAGTGATGAAGTCAATGCTTGTGTATACGATGAAGTCCCTATTGCTACGCTTACTATATGTCTTGCAATTGAGTTATAGTTTGGCTGCTGTATCCTAGTTTTGCATTTCATTGCTGCTCAGTGTTATAATTTTCTTTTTCAGGATATCATAATGCCATGTAAACAATCACTCTTTTTTTCTTCTTAATCTGTTGATGTCATCAACGTTACCGGCAGAGGTTTAAGTGGTGCATTCAGAAGCGTGTTATTTTTGTTTGCATTTGGCCATACAGAAACTTATTTTTTCCATCCTTATGTGTGTCTTCTTTCTAGTTATTTCTGTTCTCAAATGGCTGTTAAAATCTATTAGTGGAACTTCTATACTGCAAATTCAGCTGAATGGTGTTAAGCGTTAACAGACGCATTCAGCTAAGGTCTCAAGACCCTGCAAGCCCTTCGCTCTTACTGTTTTAAGTCCCCAAATCCATGTGCTAATCAAGGACTCATACGTCTCATACGTCTTATGGGATAACCATCAAGGACTCGTTCTTCTACATGCCTGCACACTGCTGCAGTGGCAGAACTTCTCTATAGTTAAGGTGGACCGTGACCTCTTCTACTCTTGAAAAAGGCTTAGTAAAATCCTTAAATATACCACTTAAATATCAAAGAATACTCAAAATTTAAGCGCCTGTAGTCTGCTTGGCCTCCTCGCATTTCCTGCCAAGCTCCGCCACCGCTTCTGCACTGCAGCTCTTGTTTATGCATGGATCCCATATGCAACACACCCCTTTGCCTCTTTTTGTTAATACGTTTGAACTTCCGATAGCTCTCGCTGTACTTCTCAGTTCTAAATATGTTGCTATTTTATATAAACACAGAACCTCGTGATTGAACATGTAGCAATGGCTAGCTAAACTTGCATGTTAATTACCACCGGTGCTGTGGCTTCTGAATTTCTCATAAGTCTTCTTCATTTCTTTCACCAAGGTCACCATGTGTAATACAGGCATATGGACGGTGCTGCGACCTCCTCCAAAACTGCCGATTACATTGCCTCTTAAGCCACTGCATCGTCCACCACCACATAATCCTCATCCTCGACCATCCGTGTTTCCTCCTATGCCATTTATATGGCGAACATCGGGTCACGCATTTGCCATTTGCAATCCAACAACTATACCAACTTACCAAGTGGTGCACATTTTGTTTTGCCACCCTCTATCGGCATAGTCAGTGCCTGAAACATCAGGCTAGGATCTTTAATAATGTCTAAAAGGTTCAGTTATGGAGTTGCCAGAATTCCCAGCATTATAGAGCTTGTTTTGTTAAAGCTTGACACAGTTTCTGATCTTATGTGCCTCCCTGGTTCATGCAGCATGTTAAATGCTAAGCTCTTTATGTTCTTCCACTTATTCATTCTTCCTTTATTACTTATTAGCAACACCACTTTATGGAAAATTATCCTGAAGACTGAAGTAGTATTATGTGGATCCCTGCACTCATTTGGAGGATCTTTAATCGCTTGAGCATAATCCCTTCTTTGTTGTGTGTGCTATATTACTGATCTCAGGTCATATCTATTGACCGAAGATCTCATTCTATTTATTTCCAACTTGGTCCAGGTATGTCGATGACGGAAGAACCTTTTGGCAACACATAGTCTCATCTTCTACAGGGTGTTCAGACTTGGAGTACTTTGAGGAACTATACCAATACTATATGACAGAAAAGGTGAGGCTTAACTGTGGTTAACAAGTCAAATTAATTTTCTTTGCCTGATAGACACAATGAGAACTTCTGTTTATGCTTGCTAGGCTTGGAAGCTTTGTGATCCTGATGCTGAACATGTGTTTCAAGCTTTAAGAAAGGCTGGTGTTAAAACTGCTGTTGTCTCCAATTTTGACACCCGTCTACGGCCACTTCTACAGGCCTTGAAATGTGATTGCTGGTTTGATGCAGTTGCCGTGTCTGCTGAGGTATGTTGACTGATATTGCAAAATGGCTTAGATGTTAAGGTGCAGTGCTCTCTCTGTTCCTGTACAGCTGCAAGTTAGCATGTTTGTGTTATATTCTGCCTATGAGCTATGTGTAGTCAGTTTTATTTTATTTTTCTTCCAAATTCCGTGTTATCATTATTTCTAGGAAAAACTTCTGTGTGTAATTTCTTCTCAATACTCTACAAGCAGGTTGAGGCAGAAAAGCCAAACCCAACAATATTTTTGAAGGCCTGCGAGCTTCTAGATGTCAAACCTGAAGAAGCTGTGCATGTTGGGGATGATCGTAGAAACGATGTATGGGGAGCTAGAGATGCAGGCTGTGATGCGTGGCTTTGGGGCAGTGATGTTTATTCTTTCAAGGAGGTATTCCTTGTTCTTCTCCATCCCAACATTGACCATTTTATTCTTGTGGAAATTGTTTCAGGAGCAGAGTATCTTACACATCTCTTCACTAGGAAAATGATGCTCACATTTGTGGTTAGTTCATTTGTCCCCCACAAAATAATACTAGTAGTTTGGATACTAGGGGCATGTTAAGTTTGCCAATTACGCAAAAATGGATGGATACTCTAACCTGTCACCATTGCGGTAAACTTCCCCTTTTCTTTCCGGAGGAGCACACCCACTTGAGGCTCAGATTAAACCAGGAAGAAGGGTGTGCCAATAGCCAAGAGCTTTCTATCCTTGGATTCAACTCGCATCAGTCCTTGTTTGTGCTACTTTACTCGGTTGCAACTCAGATATACACAGTAAAATGCAGTCTTTCTAATTCATATCGTTGCTTATACCGGACCTTTGATCGTGATGCAGGTTGCCGAGAGGATTGGAGTCGAGGTGAAAGGATAACTGGCACTGGTTATCGTCGCGGGCAAAGGGGTTTTCCTGGAGTGTGGTCGTGATGCACGTAGGTAAATAGCAGTGACCCATCCTTGCTGCTCTAGTGTCTGATGCACAAATAAATCATGTTCGTTCAGTAATTTAGAAGCGTTGAGCTGCTGAGAGTTGGAACATTTCCCGTGTCTTAGTTGTCATTGTGCATTCGGTGTTTTAGCTACTGATGTAATCGTCTCTTCTGATCTTCAACACGTATTGTTGGTGTACCTGGGCTGTGCCGTTTCTTCCTTCTCCTTCTTGAAGCAGAGAAAAACCCTTCTATATCTGTGGGTAAAAACCAGCTGATCGAGTTCAGGAACCATCGCATCAACTACTACAAACAGAAATTTACAGAACGATCCCATCATCAACAGATAATTACGTTTAAAACCTGAGTTTGAACTTGCTCTAGCAGCTTGCTGTGGACCACGAGTCCTTGCCGAATGGCCATTCGGAGAAAGACGACCAGCGATTTCATTCAGCTGACGACATGATATTGACATCCTTGAGTCTTGAGAGCTTTTTCAGCACCTCTCCTGAGCAGATTGTCTGCCGAGGTTCCCGAGGGTTCGTGTCTTCAAAGCCGACCAAGCACAGATCCGTAACTTGAGTGGCAGTTTCATGTCGCACGAGAAATATTTGTGCGAAAACCAGGGATTTGGTTGCCTGCGCACATGCCTAGCTTTTGTATTCCAAAGGGCAGGTTGGTATAAATGACAGCTGGCAGTACAATAGTTTGTACCATGGGATCAGCAACCAAATCAAGGAATGATGACTCAAGGAACCGATACATCAGGAGTCCAGGAAAGCCGATCAGGAAAAATCCATCTAAGATTTCGTTCCCCTTGTTGGCTGATGGTCTGCTTCGTTTTTGGTCGCCTTGGGGCCCTTGGCTCTCGCTCATGGAGGGTTTTTGTTCTTTTTTTAGGTTGTTTTTTTAGTGCCTTTTTGGGATGGTAGGATGGTGGCTAGATCCTGAAGTCAGAATGAGGTTCTCTTTGATCTATTCTTGCTCCGATGGTGCATCTAGCACCGCTCGAGGACGCGCCAAGTCATTGTCCGGCGGATCTTCTGGAACTCGGTCGGATTTTCTATTCATTGGTGTGGTTTTAGGCTAGTTTCTTTCGATCTACGGTTCTTATTATTGATGATGGTTGCTGCTTTTGTCTTCTAAAATCTTAGCACAACGAGTCTCCATATGTTTATTGCCACAAGTTCTACAACTTCAAGGGGCAGGTTGGTACTATAAATGATAGCTAACAGTTCATAAGTCCCCTTTGCTAGCCACAAATCAAGGCGACCAGGAGGTGGTCACAATATCCATACCCATATAGGGCTTCGTTCCCTTTGCTGCTTCGTTTTCGGTGGCTTTGGGACCTTGCCTCGGGGGTTTCAGTTCTTCGTTTTGGTTGTTTTTGGTTGCTTTTTGCGAGGTGGCGGCTATATCCTGAAGTGAGAATAAGGTCCTCCGATCTATCCTCGCTCCAATGGTGCGTCTAGCGTCCTTGGAAGGCACACGAAGTCGTGTACCCGACGGATTTGTGGTTTTAGGTTAATCTCTTTCGATCTACGGTTATTATTATTTGTGATAGTTGGTTACTTAGGACTATATCTACTATAACAAGTTCTATTATGACAAGATTTGCCAGGCTCCGGTGACGAGTGAGCAAGAACGTCAGCGCATCTTTGACTCGTACTAGTGTATAGTCATCGCTAGGTGGTTCAAAGTCTTATTTATAATTTTCATTGTTAGAGTTGATTGTGCTGCTTATGATTATTAATATATTGCTATTTTTTTAGGAAAAACGTTCAATTTAGCACAAAATATCTTGCTGCTGAATCAGGTGGCCCGTTTAAGTAAGCTAAGAGCATCTCCAGTCGTATTCTTCAAAACTTTTGGGGCACGCCGAACATCTAACCGGCTCCAGTTGCGCGTTCCAAAGAATTTTTTCACCCAGCGTGGCTCAATACGTTGTCCGGCGCCCTGAGATCGTCCCTGCTCCGCAGGGAACGCTTCGGGCGCGCCGGACAGAGCGAGAAGCGAGGCGGAGACTGGCGATTCCAACGCGTCAATGAGACACTAACGACGCGCAACCGGCGTCTACCTCACGACGGAAGTTATGGGGCGCAACGGCGGTGCAGTTTTCACAGAGGCGTAGCGACACGTCTCGTTGCGCCTAGCTCTTCGTGTCGGCGTTAATGCGCGCCACCGCTCCCTCGCCTCCCTCCGGCTTATAAAAATGGGTGCTCGCACATCTCCCCTCACACAAACCCTAGCGCCGCAATCCCCAACCCTAGCAGCTACCATCTTGGGAGTCGAGGGCCATTCCATGTCTGGTAGAGGTAGAGGTCGAGGTCGCGGCTGTGCTGGAGCAGCAACGCCTGCACGGTCGCCGTCGCCTGCGCCGTCGTCATCTTTCGAGTGGGAGTGGGAGTTCGAGTTCATCGTCGTCCTCAATGACGACCCACTCGACATCCAGAAGCTGCCGGACAAGTTCGCCGAGTTCGTCGCCAGCAACGAGCCGGCCGCGTTGTCGCTGTGGGAGGCTAGCTGCGGCTTTTGCCGGTGGCCAATGGACGTGCTCTTCGACAGCGTGGCAAGATGTTCGCGCACTCCCACGACCTCCATGCCAGCTGCATGCTCATATTCTGCTACCAAGGCGGCGAGGAGATGAGCGTGAAGGTGTTCGACGACACGTCCTGCCACCGGCACTACCACAACGACGAAGAAGAAGATGATGATTGAATAGTTCTTCCTGCACATCGAAGAACAACAATCGGGCACTCTCAGAGTCAACTGGATTTTTCGGTTTGAGTGCCTGAGAGCGTTCTTTTTTAGCAGCGAACACATAAAATCTATGAGGCCAACACTAGTTAGATTTTCTCATGTTGCAATGTTTTAGCTATGTTTCAAACTACATATTAGTTTATGTAATGTTTTTCTCTCTATTTAAATGAAAATAAAACAAAAAAAAGAGTTATTTAATATAAAAATAAGTTTGGGGAGGCGCGTTTGAGGACAGACTCGCCCAAACATGACACGAAACGGAGGTGTTTTCCAAACATTTAATCCAGCACGGTTCGAGGACCGTTTTGGAGACTAGGCACCAATTAGCAATTGCAACACCGTGTCACCGCGTGGGGCGCATGCTAGCTACCAACCTGCCCTTTGGTGACCTGCACACTAGAGAATTGATGGACAGGTGCATCTAGTTCTACCTGTGATAAATAAGACGCACACGTGTGTCTAAGGTAAAATTTGACTAAAAAGTTTGATCAACAAACTCTTGTTTATATTGTACATAATAAGTATCGTCAGATTTGTATTAATGATGCTAATTTTATACCAATAATATTTATATATCTAAAAGTAATTATTGGTGAAAGAAAAAAACACGAAAACGAGGATGTCTTATTCATTGAAATGAAGGGACTATTATATATCCTTGCAGAAATAAAAGAAAATAGCGAAAAACGAACACAGATGCCCACGTATACGTAGATACACTCACCCGTGTGTACATGAGAACCTTCGAGTGACTGGATCTAAAAATTCATTTTGTGGATCTTAAGATAGACGAAGACATCATAGACGCATCACTATCAACAGGATTATCGCCTCCGCTGAAATAACATTTCATTTTTATGAGAAACCATTGTGTCAGACATGTGATTCGAACTCTGATAAATTTAGGGTACCATTGCCCTCCTAACCATCCACAACCACATGTTAGGTCTCAAAAGTTTACTAATCCCAGCTACCTAATGTCAACCACTAATCGCACCTAATTGTCAACAACTAAATATCCCAACTAATTGTAAACACGGATGGACTCAACCTTATGTGTGAAAACGCACTCGTGCCGTCCTTGTCAAGGATCTGAACATAATCGGTTGGATCACGATGCATGCATGATTAGCACAACTCAATGTTTTCCTAACGCCACGAGAGGTGGCGAATCGAGGGATTGACCAGTCAACTGTACCCAGGGATGGAGCCAGAAAAGTGATATAAAAGGGGGCCAACTTCATGTAAAAATTCTTGGCTCTGTCCCTGACTGTACATACGTACGCATGCAGTTGGATGTCCCAACTGATCGATTAAGTCATCTCTAACGGATGACATATAACAAATCTACCGCCCTAAAAATTGTAGGACACAAATGAACAAAATATAGGGTAGCAAAGCCGTTTTTTTTTTTTTTGCTTTTCAAGACGATGCATTTTAGGGCATGGCTCTAAAATGACATCAGCACCACAGCACTACGGCTGCTCTTTGATTGAGCATGTCTCGACTGAGGAGATTGAGTGGGGACGCAGGGTGGTTCGGGGGATTCGCGAAGTACCAAATGGTGGTGGCACCGCGACCTATTTGTTGTCGGAAGGGGTCCGGCGATGAGCTTTCGCGGCGGCAAACTATAGCTCTCGTCGGGACGACGACCAGAAGTGAGAGGGAGAGGTAAGGGAGTTGACGGGGACCACAAGCTCACCCAGAGCGTGACGTTGTGCTCGGTAAGAGGAGGTGGATGGAGGCGGGTTGATTGGCGATGGCCAAAGTTTGAAATGATGGCGGCACGGGCAACTAATTAGGGTGCACCGTACCGATTCCTTCAAGTGGGTGGCACGGTTCGTCCCTGCGGAGTTTGTGGACGACTTGCAACGACGGGGTGAATAGAAGCGAGCAGATCGACGAAAGTTGTCAAAGTGGGACGGTAGGCAAGGTGATGTACGTGGGCATGAACATTCAGCGTGGCGATTGAGGTTGTGCGCACCGTGGGGATTTATTTTGCATCACCCTCATGGTGATGCAATTTGCATCATTTGGGCCAAATTTATACCACGTGAAAAAAAAATCAACACCAAATGCTAGTATAAAGCATCTGTTTGGAGACTCTTTTTTTACCCATGCAAAAAAAATAGTGCCCCACCCCAATTTTTAGATCTATGATGATTAGGAGGGCCCAGCGCCACATGCAAAACGTGTGCTCGAATTCGCTGCAGCAGAGTATCTGCCGGTGAGCTTCCAGCTGGCGCTAGTTCTGGGCCCCGTTGAGCCGACATGGATCGATCAGAGACCAGGTACGACGCATCGTCGATGGCATGGTGCCGCCACGCTGCGCGACCATGCATCGCTGTTCCAAGGAGTTGTGCGTGCGTAGATCATGGAAGCTGTTCCCTCCGTTCCGATTATAAATGTTCTATCTTTTCCTACATCATAGTATTGCTTATAGTATATATTTCTAAAGTCAGACTACTTTATGAAAAAATATTAGCATGTACAATTTTAAATGAACAACGTTAGATATATCATGAAATATATTTTATATGATATATATGTAATACCAATATATCATCGTTCTTGAATTTCTAAAAGTTTAATCAAACTTAACTTGATTTTTTAAATGAGCCGTATTTACGAAAATGGAAGGAGTATATATCTAAACATACTTCAGTGCGCGTTCACTCGTTTCAGCCCGTATCTACTTCACGCCAAAATATCCAAACCCTCTTATAACTTTTTTTTTTTTGCGATGTAAACCCTCTTATAACTTGAAACAAAGGGTGTGTACCTATTTAGTTGTTGCCAGGAGGGACCGCAACTGTGTGCTTTAGAAGAAAAAAAAATCGTTATTCCAGTTAATCTCTTATCGATCATATATACTCCTATCGCCGAAGTTTCACACCTATGTGCTGTACAATTTCAGTGTCGTTGGGAAGTGCTTGGTAATTAAATGGCTGGATTTTTTGAAAATTTCATGCTACCAAGGATTAGCAAACTAGAGTACGCTTTTGCAGGCAACACTCATGTAGTAGTATGTCGTTCTTTTCGGTCATGAAGAACATCAAGTCGATGACATGAGACAAAACCGTTGGCCCTAAAGTTTTTTGAAGATCGAACCTATGGTGGCCCCTAGGCTGCTCAACAATGGCGTAGATGGTGCGGTGGTTACATGCGGTAAGTTGCGGACCATTCAAAATCTATGGTGATTGGGCGAATGGCTCTCACAATGGTGACGCCTATGCGTGTCGTGGTTCTCCCTTGGAGTCATCATTGTGGTATCTTTCCACATTAAACCCGGGTGAAAACTCAATACTCCAGCAAATCATGGAGACGACGTCGTCTCTGAGAAGAGAGCCTATTAATTAGTGTTTTATGTGGTGGTTGGCAATCCAGCAAAGCATGTGATCTTTCGGTGTAAGACTTCTTGTGCAATTTTTTAAATCTTTTTTTTTTGCTTCTCTTAGCACATTCTACACAATTTTGTTGGTGTAGAGGGCATGGATAAAAGTTTTGTAAGAAAATGCGAGATGAAGAAGCAAGATGGTATATACAATTTCCTCCAGCAAATCAAGTAATACAAGACACAGTTAGATGAAAGAAGTGAGACAGTCTGTACAATTTCCTGATCCCAGCAAATTAAGTATACAAGACACAGTTCTTCGATCAACCACTCAGTATGTACAAATAAACCCAAATCGCTTAATTTGGTCAACCAGAACGGAATGAGCAAGGAGAACACCATAGAATGGAGGCAATTCCACGTCTCGCAGCACGGCCGGCCGGTGCCTACCTACGTTAGCTAGGGATCCTTGGCTATATTTCTGTCTTGGCCAGCCCTAGAAGCCTCACCGGCGACAGCGACAGCGAGAGCCTCCCGGGGCTCACCGTCACCGGCATGAGCCTCCTCCCCTTGCGCTCCTTGATCGGGTCCAGCCGCGGCGAGTACGGCTTCCCCCTGCCGGCCCCCACGAGCTGCTCGTAGTGCTTCCTCAGCTCCGGCGTGCTGCACAGCGCCCCTCCGCACGCGCCGCCTTCACCGTCAGCTCCCGCCTCAGCCTCACCACCGATACCACCACACGAGCCTGGTCTGGCGGTGATGGCCTTGACGAGGAACTCCGGCGTGACCTTGATCACCGTCCGGCCGTCGTCCCCCTTGACGTACTCGAACGGGCTCTTGGGCCCGCCCGCGATGGACCCCCCGGGGCTGGCCCTGTCGTAGGAGAGCGCGGCGAGCGAGGCCGCGGTGACGGCGTCGTAGCCCTGCGGCAGGCGGTCGACGGGGAGCACGAGGTATGTCGCCCCGGCGACGAGGCGGTCCTCGATGGCCAGCACCGGCGCCGGGCGGCCGATGAAGAACCCGTCGGCGCGGCAGACGACGGTGCCCGCGAAGTCGAGCATCACCTGTCCCGCCTGCGTCCGGTGGCTTGCCGCCCGCGCCTCCCCGCCCCACAGCACCAGCCTCGCCGTGCGGCCCCGCCGCGACACGGAGACGCAGAAGAAGCACGGGATCGACGCCAGGACGCGGCCACCGCCCATGCCAAGCAGGGTATATGCAGGTAGCTAGGTGGCGATGAAATGAATGAGCAAGATCGAGCGAGCCAGCGATGAATGGAGCTAGGGTTCACGTACGTGGTTTCCGGCGAGGCGATGGAATGGAAGGATCTTTGAACGGATGGGGCTCTGTACACTTGTGTTCTTTTCTGGATCTCCGGGGAGTATATATGAGTAGCAGGTATGGACGTACGCGCCGGCCGGAAGGGGTAGCTCGTCCGCGCGGCGGAGGTCGGTAGTCAAAGTCGACGGCGTTTCGCGCGCGTGCTGATGCTGTAGAGACGACAAATTCCAAGCGGGGCCTTTTTAACTGTCCCACTAGGCAGGCATGTATACAGGGACAGGGCAAGGTCTTCCATGTGTGGAAGTCGTGCTCCTTATTGCCTATAATGAGGAAAAAACAAAGAAGAATTAGTTGGTTGATGCTATCACATTTATTGCTTAGTGACTATTCTACTCCTATATGCATGCTAATGTTCGCCTTGATTGTTTCCATGGAAAGCTACACATGTGTATTTGTTGTTGTTGTTGTTGCCGTACCGACGCGGGCAAAGAGAGACACTAGCATTCTAGGTAGAGCTACTAGCTTGCATGTATTCATGCACCAACCTAGGGGTACATTCACCAGAAATGATTTTCTTCCGTGCACGGGAGGTCTTGCGCATGTTTATGCCGTCAATTTTTCGCTTTAAGATACGTGACACACTATTTCTCCAAGTTTTGTCGAGATTTATTGCCGTCAATTCACCGGGGGCTGAGCCAGAATCAGCCAAAGCCTGGTGCTAACACTAACTTAGTGGTGCTAGTATAGTAACGTAGGTTTCTCATAAGCACCGGTGTAGGGCTAGGCCTAGCTCCGCCCCTAGAATGAAAAACGCAGGAATCTTCAGGTTCATACGATCGCCGACACTAGATCAAAAGATAGAATCAGTCATTTTAATCCTTCAGCTTGCACTCAGTCTTTTTAAAAATCCGATTAGAGCATGGATGCACATCGCTAGCCGTTGCCGAAATCATCACATGCAGCTTCGTAGTGCCGCGTTCAGTCGGTATCAATAGGAGGCTAATTAAGGAAAACCCAAATGAGGAGGTTTCTTTTTGCATATATATAGTTGATATGACATCATTGTTATTGAGGAGCATAGGCCTGGCTACATGAAGAGTGAAGCATAATGCCCTACAAGTCTTCTTTAGTCTAAGCTTATTTGGGGTAGACTTATTGGTGTATTACTGAACCAAAGATACACGAAAAATATAAACGCGTGCTGTAATAAGCTGAAATACATAAAGTAGCATATTTAATTCCAAACAAATCTGAATATATGGTTTGCTCAAAGATCACCACTAGTGAGCTCACGAAAGAGACACCAGTATGGCGTCATCAAAACCATGGCGACATATAGTTAGAAAAAATTACAAGAGAAAAGACAAAGAAAATTTCTCGAGTATGTACCGATCTGTGGCCGACCAAAACTGAGGACCATGCCGGACTTCCCAAAGTCCAATTTGTTGGTACGGTTCGTAGATAACCCAGCTTCTGATAGCAAACGGCACGTGGTTTAATTGACCAACCCTCTTTTGTAGAACTGATGTGCACGTACGTACTGACATTTGCAAATGGTAGAGTGAAATTGGTACTACACTGTCTTTATGAATGGCATACACAGACATAAAATTAGCTTCTGATTCATTTGTTTGCCCTTATTAATTATGCCGTCTCTTGAACTGAATCAGGCAGGAGCTTGCACAGTCATTTAGGACTCTGTAGAAAGTTCGACCTTTTCTGAAGGGGTCGCCAGCCTTTTTATAGCATCTCTAACCGAACTCCTAAATGTTATAGGAGAAAACGGTGACTGTTTACCGGTGAGAAAAAGTTTGCTCCTCTAAACTTCGATTGTCGGAATCGATCTTCTAAAACTCCTATATTTGAATCTTCTACTAGACATTTCATCAAACACATTGCAATCAAGCCACCTAGTCCTCGAGGATGTCGAGCCAGGCGTTGAAGGAGTTGTCGGAGTCATCGTTGTTGCAAAGGTCGATGACGCCCTGTGCCAGTGCGGAGGAAGACGCCCGCCACCGTCGCGGAGGAAGACGAGGCCACCGTCGAAGAAGATCGCGCTGCGGAATCCGGCAATCTCTGGCAAGTTTGGGTGGAAGGAGGGGCGGTGGGGAGCAGAATGGCGGCGGGAGAGTGAGCAGCGGACGGGAGGAGATTTTTTCTCATCGGCATCACGGTCGAGCAAATATATGGGGGGGGGGATTTTTTGGCCGAATTCCTATATTTGCTCCTCTAAAGTCTTTTTGGCTTTCGTTTAGGTGCTACTTTGGCTGTTAGAGGAGCAAATTTGCTCCAAGTTTTTGTGGCTTTGGGTTAGAGATGCTCTTATTTCCTTAGTTTTTTTCTTCGATCTTCAGTTCTTCACATCATGATTCAGCACCTTTCGACCCGATTAATTGAACCATATCTGCAAGTAGATACTGCACGCACCTTGTCCACGCTGGATCACTGATGTGGACGCCAGGTCAGCCCTTTGGATAAGGGCCAGGATTCAGGAAAAACACCAAGAAAAAAAAAGTGCATGAAATTATGCCCTGTTTGTCAATTCACTCGGGGCATGGGGGTAATCTTCCAGTCAATTACTACTGCCACCTGCTTAAAGTAAAGTGGCAGCACGCAATCCTTGTGCCGAGCAACAAGCGAGACTTGTTTGTTTACGACCTTGTCTTCGCGTAAGCATACGTGATCCGTGCAAATTTCAATCAGTGGATCGTAAGCTTTAGACTTTTTGGAGCTGCTCAGATCGACGACTCATATCAGGTATGTTTATTTGTGTTCTGAGCAACCATCCAAAGCATCCCTTAGCTGATAGCGGTATACTAGTAGTATACTGTCTTTGAAAAGTCCCACGGGATAGATAGATGCATGAACATTTGAAAATGGAATCTCCTTGCACAGTAGCATGCAGGTGACATGGGTTGCCCATATAATTTGGTAGATTATAGAGAGGTGATTCAACGAACGAATAGTGTATTGTAAACAACCTGCAGACGATGCGAATTTGAGTAGTTGGTCTATGCACGGCACTGCAAATTGATCTTAGATTCATAAAAAACGCATGATTTGTACAAATAGCATATATTAGGATTTCTTTGGTTCACATGATCAAAGCACGCCCAAGAATTAATGTAGAGAGAGAAGATCGGAATGTTATGTGTTGTTGAATCTTACATGATCTGATGATCAGAGAACTGAATAAATTAGCACAAAAATGGTGTTTGCCACACGATATAGGAAAAACTACAAATTCACTTTAGCAAGATCAGGGTGAGTCAAGGAAATTTAGTTTGTCTCTAAAATAGTTCAAATACGACGTGGGCTTAGAGCATCTCCAGCCGTGTCTCTCAAAGCGTCTCCCAAAAGGATTTGAAGCGCACTGGATAAAATTTTGTTTCCAGTCGCGCGCTCCAAAGGCTCCTTCCGTCCGGCGCGGACCAATACGATGTCCGGCGCCCCGAGCCGTTCCCGCTCCATAGGAGACGCTCCGGGCACGCCGGACACAACAAAATGCAAGGCAGGCTCCACCTGTCGGCGACCACTCCCATAACGGTTGGTTCACGCCTTTTATTTCTCGCCGCGCCTTCCCTCCTGCGCCTCCAACCCCTCCGCAGCCGCTCGATTTGTCGGCTGTTCCGACGGCAGATCTCTTCTGAGTCGGGCACCATCGTCACGGCTGGCTCTCTCGCCGGCCTTTTCGCCGCTGCCGCTTCGCCAATGCGTCCCAGAACGCGCCGTCAAATCCGCCCCACCTCCACGCGCAGAAGGTGTTCAACGTCTTGTTAGGTAGGCGCAATAGGTCGCTATTCATTGCCTCGTCTGCCGCGGCTGAATTTTAACCATTAATTTTGCTTCAGACATGGATAGCGACGACGATATGCTTGTCTGACTGCTGGAGGACGAGCAAGCCTTCGACGATGACATCTGGGAGCATTTGCTGAACATCGCGTCCCTCCAGAACATGCTTGACGCCAAAGCGGAGAAGAGGAAGAGGCCGGGCCACGGAGGATCAACGCCGGGGAGAAAGAAGTCTAACCCCGGCAGAGGATGGAGGGGCATACCATGCTGTACAACGACTACTTCGCAGATGACATAGCACAGGCCGACAATTTTCGGCGCCGTTATAGGATGAGCAAGGGTTTGTTCATGAATATCCTCCACGGCGTTCGAGAGTTCGAGCCCTATTTCAAGCTGAAGCACGAAGCTGTAGGCGTTGCCCGGTTCTCGTCGATTTAGAAGTGCACTGTCGCCATGAGGATGCTTGCATACGGAGCACCTGCTGATACACAGGACGACTACCTTCGCATGAGTGAAGCTACTGCCATTGAGTGCATGTACAAGTTTTGCTGAGCTGTGATGGAAAAGGTTGACAAATACTACTTCAGAGGGTGATACGTCTCCAACGTATCTATAATTTCTGATGTTCCATGCTTGTTTTATGACAATACCTACATGTTTTGCTCACACTTTATAATGTTTTAATGCGTTTTCCGGAAATAACCTATTAACAAGATGCCACAGTGCCAGTTCCTGTTTTCTGTTGTTTTTGGTTCCAGAAAGGCTGTTCGGGCAATATTCTCGGAATTCGACGAAACAAAGACCCAGTATCTTATTTTTCCCGGAAGACCCCAGAACACCGAAGGAGAGTCGGAGGCAGGCCAGAGGGCCCCCACACCATAAGGCGGCGCGGGCCCAGGCCTGGCCGCGCCAGCCTATGGTGAGGAGGCCCCAGGCGCCCTCCTGCGCCGCCTCTTCGCCTATAAGACCCCTTTCGACCTAAAAACGCGAGACCAATTGACGAAACTCCAGAAAGACTCCAGGGGCGCCGCCGCCATCGCGAAACTCCAATTCGGGGGACAGAATCTCTGTTCCGGCACGCCGCCGGGACGGGGAAGTGCCCCCGGAAGCCATCTCCATCGACGCCACCGCCTCCATCATGCTCCGTGAGTAGTTCCCCCATGGACTACGGGTTCTAGTTGTAGCTAGTTGGTACTCTCTCCCCCATGTACTTCAATACAATGATCTCATGAGCTGCCTTACATGATTGAGATTCATCTGATGTAATCGGTGTTGTGTTTGTTGGGATCCGATGGATTGTTACATTATGATTAGTCTATCTATAAAGTTTGTGAAGTTATTGTTGCTGCAATCTTGTTGTGTTTAATGCTTGTCACTAGGGCCCGAGTGGCATGATCTTAGATTTAAGCTCTATACTTATTGCTTAGATTGTATCTACAAGTTGTTTGCACATGTCTATGTCCGGAACCCGAGGCCCCGGAGTGACGAAGAATCGGGATAACTGGAGGGGAAGGCTTAGGTATGAGGATCACATGTTTTCACAGAGTGTTAATGCTTTGCTCCGGTGCTTTATTAAAAGGAGTACCTTAATTTCCGAGTAGATTCCCTAGAGGCCCGTCTGCCACCGTACTGGTAGGACAAAAGATGTTGTACAAGTTTCTCATTGCGAGCACGTATGACTATATATGGAAAACATGCCTACATGATTAATAATCTTGATGTTCTGTCTTAGTGCTATTTCAATCATATCAATTGCTCAACTGTAATTTATTCACCCAACACTTGTTATTGGAGAGTTACCACTAGTGTAGATAGCTGGGAACCCCGGTCCATCTCTCATCATCATATACTCGTTCCTATATGACATTGGAAGTAGTATCAGCTATTTTCTGGTGCCATTGCTCTCATATTACTATTACTCGCTGTCTTGTGTTATCGTTACTATTGCTCTCATATCACTGCTGCTTTCACATCACCCCTGTTACTAGTGCTTTTCCAGTGCAGCTGAATTGACAACTCAGTTGTTAAGGCTTATAAGTATTCTTTACCTCCCCTTGTGTCGAATCAATAAATTTGGGTTTTACTTCCCTCGAAGACTGTTGCGATCCCCTATACTTGTGGGTTATCAAGACTATTTTCTGGCGCCGTTGCCGGGGAGGCATAGCTCTACTTATAAGTTCACCTGGGGAGTACACTCTACCTCTCTCTCTCTGTTTTATTTTATTTTGTTTTGCTTAGTTTACTTTTGTCTAGTTTGTTTTTGTTTTGTTTTACTTTTCTCATATACCCAAAAATCCATAAAAATTTGAAAAACCAAAAAATTAAAAACTGTTGTTATGGAAGAACCCACAACCTATTTGGAGCTTATAGAATTATATATGAATTATAGAGAATCAAGAACGGGAAAAGGTATGAGTGCTGTGATAGAAAAACTGAATACAATTGCTAAAATCTTGCTTAAACACCATGATATAAACTGTTGCTCTAAACAGGATACTAAACATCTTAAATTTC
>NC_061510.1:145643501-145666046 GCF_022539505.1 Lolium rigidum
GCAGTTATCGCATTAAGCAATGTGTGTAAAGTAAACAATAGAATTATCCTTAGACAAAACATTGTTGTTTTCTCCCTAGTAGCAACAACACATCTACAATCTTAGAAGTTATTGTCACTCTTCCAGAAAACTAGAGGCATGAACCTACTATCAAGCATAAATATTCCATCTTGGAGTCACAAGCATTTACTTGGCCAGTGTATCTAAAATACTAGCAACTAAGAGCATGCAAGATCATAAATAACATATGACAAGTAATCAATCTCAACATAGTATTCAATATTCATCAGATCCCATCAAACACAACATGTAGCATTACATAAAGATGATCTTGATCATGATCGACGACTCCACAAGACCCCATATGAGGCACAAATTGGAGAAGACAACCATCTAGCTACTGCTATAGGCCGTGGTACGGCGATAGACTGGCTAATCACGCATCACTTCGGAGGCGGGCATGGCGATGTAGAGGCCTCGGTGATGATCTCCCCCTCAGAACGAGGGTCTTTGGGAAGAGCTCCCGGAGAACCCTCAGGAGCTAGGGTACAAGTGGCGGCCGCGATGGAACTTTTCATGGATGGAGGCTCGGGTATTTGATTTCTCCGAGATCGTGAATAAGTAGGTGGAAGGGGGTGTGGTCGGTGGACGCTGAGGGGCCCACACCATGCCATGGAGCGGGCCCGCCGCACTTGGCCGTGCCATGGGGTGGTATGGCCGCTCTGTGGGCGCCCTCAGTCTCTCCTCTGGACTTCGTCTTCATTACGGTAAAATATGAACTTCGGCTTTTGTTTCGTCCAATTCAGGGAATATTTCTGTGCAACTTTACGAAATACAAAACAACGGAAAATGAGGAGCTGACACTTTGGCATCTTGTCGTGGGTTAGTGTAGGAAGATGTATAAAAGTGCAATGAAGTGTGCTAAACATATATAACCGGGGCGGACGATTTTGAGACGTTGTCTATCAGAACTTTTCTTGTAGTGAGTGGAAGCAAAACATATGTAAATTGCTGTAAAAGAAGCATGGAGCATCAAAAATTATAGATACGTTTGCAATGTATCAGCATCCCAAAGCTTAACTCCTTCTCGTCCTCGAGTAGGTAAGTGATAAAAAAAATAATTTTTAAGGTGACATGCAGCCAACACAATCTTGATCAAGTTATTGTAAAAGCATTGTAACCTGGGATCAAAGTACTCTAAACATAGCCATGATAGATATAATTCTAATAATAGAACTTAGAAACTATGTTATCACATGAGAAGTAACTTAAGCAAAGGATCATGAATAATTGTGCATTGAAAGAACATGTTTGTTTTTTAGCATAGAGAAAACATAGCAAAGTGGTACTCGGCTTGTACTTTATGAAGTAGAAAAACATAAATTCTAGGATACCTTTAAAGTTCAAAGGGTGACTAGATACAAGTAATTTAAGAACAAGCAATAGCATAATCATGAATCAATCAATAATAAATTTTGAGACTATGCAGATTATACTCAGAATGACAACTATGCTCTATTAATTGGTGCATAAAGCAAGAAGATGAAGACTCAACATAAAAGTAAAATAAAGGTCCTTTGCAGAAGGAAGCAAGATTAAAAAGTTTTATAAACTTTCCAAAAAATATGGTACTCATTAGCTTTGAGCTCTCATGGCCCCTATCATAAGCATCTTGAATGGTTAAAGTTAATATGAGGGCAAATATGAGTTATATGCTCGACAAATCACAATTTGAAAATCTCATGCTCCTTGAATACGAGTACCTAAATCTCATGCTACTCAACTTTGGTCCCAAATAAGTTCTTGTCATTGTAAGCATACATGTATCATTGAGAACGCCAACGGGGTAGCTCCTGACCCATGATATAGGAGCATTCCCATACCAAAATGACAAGACAAACAGACAATGAGCATCTCAGCAATCCTTTTATTTACTATGGGCATAGCTTTTTATTGAAGATGCTTCACAGAATGCTCACTATGGTTCGCTGTAAATTTCACCATGAATGATGCATGGCTTAAGTTGGCCGCCCAGGCGTTTCTCTAACACATATACAAACTCCATGAACTTAAAAGTTTCCATTTTATTTCACACCGCTAGACATCCATAAACAAAAGAACATGATATCAACTAAATAGGAATAAGTGCAATGTTAAAAGCGTGCCTCATGAAAGCATGGTTGTGCTAACTCTCAACTCGTAATTTGCAAGCATATAATCTTCATAAGATAGTCACAATGGTTCATGTTTATTAAGTGCAAGAAAGTAATTGTGCCATCAAGTTTGTGAGAGCTTTAATAACTAATTTTCTCATGACAAGATTTAATTTGGAAGATAGATAAAAACATGATGAATATACTTGGAATAGCAATGATTATAGTAGGTAGATATGGTGGACACTTTAGACAAATTTTGGTTTTTTGTGGTTGGATGCACGAGTAGAGCTCATACTCAGTACATGTGAAGGCTAGCAAAAGACTGGGAGCAACCAACTAAGAGAGCAATAATGGTCATAATCATGCATAGCGACAAAACATTATTAATCAAAATATAAAGTGATATTACAAATAAAAAAATAAATGATCATAGAGGCTTTAGTTGACTAGTTTGTAGTCATAACAGGATGTAAACATGTGCCAAGTCAACCAAATAAAGCATCAAAGGAGAATACCATAATATTATGCTTTGTATGATGTAAACAAAACATGATTCTTTCAATCGCGCATTATGCACTCTCAGCTATTTGAGACAAGTCATGCTACAACAATAACTACTAAGCATACGATAAGAATAACATCCAACATGACATGCCAAAGTCTATGCCACAGTCTAAACAAGCTTCCTTTTGCATCACTATAAGCATGAAACATTTTACTCATCTCTAACACCAAACAATTTATTTGAAACAACTCTCATAACTAATAATCAATAAAGACCAGAGAGCTAATCATATCTTAATAAAGAAAACTAACAAGCTCTGAACAAAATATGAGTGGAAAAACAAGAACGAAGTACTAGCAAACTAGAACACTCGCAGAATAATAAGAGCGAAAACTAGAGTGTTCTATGCAATTAAAAACGAGTGTGTCATTCTTCAAAACAAATATGTTGGGATACAACCATATGCTACAGCAAACAAAACTAAACAAAAAACAAAAAAAAAGACCCTCCAAGAACAACATATAGCATATGAAGCAATAAAAATATAGTGTCTAGAAAGATGACCTAATGCTTTGTTGATGAAGAGGGGATGCCTTGTGCATCCCCAAGTTTTGACGCTTGTACCTCTTGGTTTTGGGGTGACATGGGCATCCCCAAGCTTCAGAGTTTGTCCATACTTCATTTCATTATATCATTCTTCTCTCCTTACACTTGAAACTGCCTTCATACAAAATTTCACATAATTCTTATTAGCAGCATTAGTACAATCAAAATAACAAATCCACTTGGGTTCAGTTCTAACGTATATCAAACATCTATTAAAACATTAGCTACCATAGCAACTTCTTCAAAAACTTCTTTCCTGAAAAGAACTCAAAAAGAAAGAGATTAAAAGGCAAATGCAAATAGTGGTAGAAATCTGTCAAAACAGAACATCGGGTAAAGATCGACTTTTTCGAAAATCTTATGTTGCTCAGATCAAAAAAGTGTTCAACTAACGAAAGTTATATAATAACTTGGGGCATATGCTCAAAAATTGGCAGCTCAAAATTACGTTCTGTATGGAAATACGAATTTTTATGGTGACAACACACAATCTGTTTTCAGGACAGCAACTTCTCCCAATCTTACTTTCTTCCTATTAGAGGCTATTCTTGGCACAAAAACTAAATAAAATGATAAGGAGAGGTTATTACAGAGGTAATAACTTCCAAGACTCAATAAAAGAAAAAATGCACAAATAAAACATGGGTTATATCCCAAGATTGTTTTTCTTTAACGCCTTCAGCTAGGCGCAGAAAAAGAGATAGCATCAAGTATTATTGAAAGGACGAGAAGTCACCTAGAGGGGGGTGAATAGGAATTTTTAAAAACTCTTACGGATTTGGCTTGTAAGAATACAGAATTGAACTAACATTTATTTTACAAGCACAAATCCTAAATATGCTAGGCTCACCTAAGTGCAACAACAACAACTAGAGCTAAGCAAGATAGGAACAAGATATATGTAGTGCAAGTGATAGCAAGATATATGTACTTCAAGCACGATGGCTATCACAAGGAAAGTAACCTCAGGTATAGAAATAACCGAGGCACGCGGAGACGAAGATGTATTCCCGTGTTCCCTTCCTTTGCAAGAAGGTACGTCACGTTTGGAGGGGTGGGGATCCCATGAAGGATTTCCCAACGCCACGAAGGCTCACCCTATTCTCCGATCCTATCCCACGAAGGAATAGCCCTTTCTTTATGGCTAGCTTTTCCTCCACTCCGAAGATGCCAAGCTCCACAACCACTTCACAAGCTCCACGAAGGAGAATCCCGGGCCCCTTCACAATCTTCCACGAAGAGGTCACCGGGACACCAACCAAGCCAACTAGGAGGTCACCCTCCAAGAGTAACAAGCTCACGGTATCTCACTCGAACTAATCGTGGTGGAGAGCTCAACACTATGGAATGATGCAAAGCAAGAACACTAGAGGTGTTCAAATCCTTCACACTCAAATCCCACCAAAGCAACAGATGCTAGGATGAGATTAGAGAGGAAGAACAAATGAGGAAATCAACAAATAACTCCGAGATGTAGATCCAAAGGGTTCCCCTCACTTAGAGGAGAAATGGATTGGTGGGGATTGTAGATCTGGATCTCCTCTCTTAGATCCCTCAAGAATGAGCAAGAATCATCGGGGGAATCAAGAGATAGGGCAAGTTCTTTAAAATCAACAATGGAGGAGAGAGAGTGTGAGAACTTACCCAGCCCAAGGTGGAAGAAGGCCTACTTATAGCCCAAGGGAAAATATAACCGTTGGGGAAAATAACGGGCAGAAAACGACCCAGCCGGCCATCCGGCTGGTCCACCGGGCTGGGTGCCGGCCGGGCCGGCGCACAGGCTGGCAGCGCCGGCTGACAGCCCGGGCGGGGCAAGAAGGCCATGCATCAGGTCAAAAGGGACCAACTGGCGGGAGGGCCGATCGACCGGGCGCTGGGCCGCCCGGTCCGACGTCCACCGGGCGTGGTGCCGGACATGGGTCGGGAGACCCCCTGGAGCAGGCCCGGTGTGCACGAGCCCAGCTATCGGTTCCCACCAGGCGGGCCGGTGGGAGGCCCGGCGGTGCCTAGCGGTGGGCCGGACTGCAGGACTCCTGAAGATATTTTCTTTTTCTTTAAAATAGAAAATGCTCCCGAACTCTGATTGACATGAAACCAATATGGAGACTCCTCACAAGATATTTTTAGATGATACTAGAGAGGGAGTCTCCCACCGTCAAGAAACGGTGAAGACTTCCAAACTCGAAAACGCAATAGAGGATGCATGCGGATTCCGTTTTCGATGAACTTCGGCTTGTTGTAAAGCTAGCAACAAGCTCAAGAACCTCACACATAGAAACACCAAGAAGTAATAGGGATATGCAAAGTATGCAAAGGGTTAAGCTCCCTAAGACGATGTGATCAAGTTACCCAACCGAAAGCCCCTCTTGATAGTGCCGCTATGTATTCTATAATCCGATCTCCCAACAACCACCTTGAGACCGGTAAAAGGAAAACCTAGCAAGGCCATACCTTTGCCTTGCGCATCCCGCTTGATCTTTATGATAACTCTTCAAGCTCCACTCAAGCCGGAATGCATCACTTGATCATTGTTGCTTCCTGAAGATTCACAAGTGCTCCCCCATACACTACTATGGGATAGCTTCATTAAGCACATCTTCACATGTCCATTATCACCAAATGGATGGAAAGCTTCAAGCATATGATCCTCTTGAGATTCTCAACTTGAACTTGCCCAACTCAACCTTGATGACGATCACCACTTGACGTCATCCTCTCATGGGCTATATGAGATCTCACTTTTGATGCATGCCCATGAAAAGATACCTAACCCACATAGACAACACAAAGGCACATATATGATGGGTTAGTTTATAAAGCATAATTGAAAAGGCTTACCATACCGCATGACTTCACGTGACACGTTCTTCATGCTTCATGTGTTGACCAAACTTGAATATATTCTTCACTCTTTGTATTGGTCAACCTTGTATCTTCTCATGCTCTATCATACTATCTTGAGGTGTATATAGAATTCTTCATTTGTTAGCATGCTCTAAATCTTAGTCAACCATAGATCAACTCATGAGACTATCATGGCGCCGACTTAAAGCCATACCTTGAATTATTCACTTGGAATCAAGCACTCAAGATCTTGATCATTCATTGCTTATCACATAAGCTAGAGCATGGCTAATATTGAGTTCCACATAAGAACTCCATCTTCATTTCTTCTTCTTGATCATATCACATATATGTCTTCAAATCGATGATCTTGATGCCAATACTCAAGGTATATATTTATCTTCATGGCATCCATACTTGAATCCAACACATGGACTACAAGTAGTACCTATGGAGTATTCCTTCATATAAACTCAATGAAAACATTAGTCCATAGGGGTTGTCACTAATTACAAAACCCACACATAGGGGCAATGTACTCTTACAATTATCAAGTGAAGAAGCATCAACATCATAACTTGTCCTAATAATAGAATCATAAGGTGACTTCTTTCTTTTTCTAGGGAAGTGTTTCATACCTTTCTTGAGTGGGAATTGATATTTAATAATCCCATCTCTCATATCAATAGCAGCACCAACATTTCTAGGAAAGGGTCTTCCCAAAATAATTGGACAAGAAGCATTGCATTCAATACCCAAAACAACAAAATCAACAGAGACAAAGTTATTATTAACCATAATATATAAGAACATTATTAACTCTCCCCAAAGGTTTCTTCTTCGTAACATCAGCAAGATGAACATCCAAATAACATTGTTCCAACGGTGGAAAATCACATTTGTTTACCTCTGTCGCGTCGCTCGCCGTCGATGATGTTGATGATGTTGACGATGTCATCGAGATCACCTCCTTGTCACCTCTAGTTCCCACAGACGGCGCCAATTGACAAAAGATTAACTTGTCAATGCCTACAAATTGTAGACTTGGGTTTTCGTAGAAAGTAGAGGGCAAGTAGATCTCGAAGGTTCAGCCGAAAAGGTGCTCGACAAAGTATAACTAGGGTTTATGGACAATAGATTCGATGATTCTCAACCCCTCGGCTCCCCTTTATATAGGATGGAGAGCCGAGGGATCTTCTTGTCGTACAAGTTACGAATTCTGGGAGGCTCTCTGGCTCTCTCCCGTATAATTACATGACTTTTGACTCCTAATAAAACTCTAACTTCCATATCGATGTTTACTGGGCTTCTGGGCCTTGAAAGCTTCAGGTCGTGGGCCTCTAGATAACCTCGGGTACCTTATTCGGCAGGCCCATCCGGGATGCCTATGTCATGTGGCAAATCAAGCATATCGTAGATTTTTCTAGGTATAACAGAAATGCGTGCACCAAGATCACATAAAGCATTGAAATGAAAGTCAACTAGTTTCATCTTAATGATGGGCTCCCAACCATCTTCTAACTTTCTAGCAATATAAGCTTAACATTTTAATTTCTCTTCTCGAATTTGCATGAGACCATTTGTAATATGCTTCGTAAAAGCCATATATATAGCATACAATTCAGCCAACATCCTAACATTGTCATCAATTCTAACTTGAATGGAATTCAAAGTTTTACTTTCTTTAACATCATGAGGCATAACCTTTAATTTAGGAAATTCAACATCATGAGCAAGGCTATCAACTTTACAAGCAAGAACATCAATTTTGCCAAACTTTTCCTCAACAGATTTATTAAAAACAGTTTGTTTACTAAGAAAGTCCTAAAGCATGACTTCAAGATCAGAGGGTGCACTTCTATTGTTGTTGTAGGAGAATTTCCATAAGCATTATCATTATTAAAAGGATATGGTTATAATTATTACTACCAAAATTATTCCTATAAGCATTGTTATTGAAATTATTGTTTTTAATGAATTTCACATCAACATGCTCTTCTTGAGCAACCAAAAAAGCTAACGGAATATTATTTGGATCAACATGTGCTTTACCATTAATAATCATAGACATAATAGTATCAATCTTATCACTCAATGAGGAGGTTTTTTCAACAGAATTTATCTTCTTACCTTGTGGAGCTCTCTCGGTGTGCCATTCAGAATAATTTATCATCATATCATCAAGGAGTTTTGTTGCAGCTCCCAAAGTAATGGACATAAAGGTACCTCCAGCAGCTGAATCTAGAAGGTTTCTTGAAGAAAAAATCAGTCTTGCATAATTTTTTTGGATGATCATCTAAGTAGTCAGTCCATGAGTGGGACAATTCTTTACCAAAGATTTCATTCTTTCCCAAGCTTGAGAAACATGTTCATTATCAAATTGTCTAAATTTCATTATGTTACTTCCCAAAGATATAATCTTAGCAAGAGGATAATACGTTTCAATAAAAGCATCTTTGCATTTAACCCAAGAATCAAAATTATTTGTAGGCAAAGATAGCAACCAATTTTTAGCCCTCCCTCTCAAAGAGAAAGAAAACAATTTCAATTTTATAATGTCACAATCTATATCCTTATACTTTTGCATCTCAAAAAGTTCAACAAAATTATTAAGGTGAAAAGCAACATCATCAGTACTAACACTAGAAAATTGCTCTTTCATAACAAGATTTAACAAAGCAGGTTTAATTTCATAGAAAGTGCTTCAGGAGCGGGTGGGGCAATAAGTGTACAAATAAAATCATTGTTGTTTGTGATAGTAAAGTCACACAACTTAGTATTTTCAAGAGTACCCATTTTAGCAGAATGAAAAAAGAGCAACAAAAATAAAAGCTATAATAGAAACTATTTTTGTGTTTTTAATATAATGAAGCAAACAAGACAAAGTAAGATAAACTAAGTAAAACAATAACAAAGTAAGGAGATTGGAGATGAGAGACTCCCCTTGGAGAAATCCTCTTTCTCCCCGGCAACGGTGCCAGAAAAGGTAGCTTGATGAGCGCAGATTGCACACCATTGGGGAACATCAAGAGGAAGGTACGATGAGCATAATAGCAAGTTTTCCCTCAGTAAGAAACCAAAGTTTAATCGACCAGTAGGAGAAAGTCGTGGCTTCTGAAGGTGTTGCTAGCTGACTTGTGGCAGGGTGTACTACAGACGTCAGCAACAACGTGGAACCTGCACACAACACAACCAAAATAATTTGCCCCAACTTACAGTGAGGTTGTCAATCTCACCGGTTTTGTTGAAAACAAAGGATTAAACGTATAGTACGGACAAAGATGTTTGTTTGCAGTGGAATTAAAAGAGAACAGTCCTTGTAGTAAGTAAACAGAACAAAGATGTTTGTTTGCAGTGGAATTAAAAGAGAACAGTGCTTGTAGTAAGTAAACAGAACAAGATGATTTTATCAGTGTAAAAGAAAGGACCAGGGTGAACAAATTACATGCTGGGTGAACAAATTACAGCTGGGCAATTGACAGAATAAATACCATACATGACAAGATGATTACTATGAGATTTATTCGGGCATTACAACATAATACATAGAGTGTAATCCAACTGCGTGTATGACTAATAATCCACCTTTCGTGGATGGAGGCTCGGGTATTTAGGTTTTTCCCGAGATCGTGAATAAATAGGCGGAAGGGCGAGGTCGGTGGATGTCAACACCCGGATTTTTAGGTCCAGATGCCTATTATGTCATTCATCGCAATCCCAGGATAATGTTGTTGCGAGGCATAATAGTCGAATATCACAGTCATTATTTATTACAAACCATAAGGTCTTACAATCTTGAATCACATGATTCATATTACACAAATAGTTGATCTTTCAATCAACAGCATACACAAGTTCATACATAGCGGAAGCGTAATAATAGATGGACTCTCTAGTCCACAGGCCAACATTTGACGTCAGAAACCCCTAGTTGTCGTAGGCGTCCTGCTGGTCATCCTCGTGATAGTTCTGTTCCTCCTCGTACTCTGGCCATTTGAATAGCCAGGGACAAAGCCGTAAGTACTTCAAGTACTTGCAAACTAATACTATTGTAAAATGCCCATGAAAGAAACTAAGCTCTAATTTAACTTGCATAAGCCATATTTTAGTTCACAAGCTTGGATCATGTGCTAACTAACTTAAGTGGGAACATTAGTGTCATTCCCACATCATTGGTTCAATACCCAAAGAGTCACCAAGTCACCATTCATATTTACTAAAGCTTTCAAAAATCTGACACCGGAAACTGTATGGCCCTTCCAACCGTCCGTAACCGTGGACACGGCTATTCGAATAGATTTACACTCGCAGAGGTTGCACACTTGTGCCACAACATTTGATTTCATCCGTCGGAATAACTCCGAGTCACCGTAACACAAGTACGCGGATCATCAACCATAACCTTTCACTTACACCTCCTAGTATGAGCACCTCTCCCCATGAGCTTGGCCTCCCGAGTGAAAACCAACTCGTTAACCCGGGAACCGCACAGGGCTTGGCCGTACAATTTCACCTCAATTCACATCTTTTCTCAACAACGGAGGCAGCCTCAAGCATAACCCCTATGATGTGTGTTCGGAGGGAACTCATACTAAAATCTATAAACTTCCGAGTTAAGCCCTACCCATAATCAGGTATTGTGGGGGTACTCAAAAATTGGAAAGGTATCACATTCAAACCAATATCAGGTTTTTATCAAAAATCACCATCTTCTCTTGTTCACATTCAACTTCAAACTCTTCAATGGAATGCTTCATCATTCCAAGGTTTCAAAATTCAACCATTCACATGCTCCCATCTAATATAGTCAAATTTTAGTATTTCAGCACTAGCACTAATCATGAGGGGTGCTACTTTGCTTTGCTATCTCTATTCATCTAGTAATCTTGTTCTCTATACCAATTTTAGTTCATCCTTGGAAAACACAACAAGTATAACTTGTATGGTGTACACATAAGATAGGCTTGTATAAAGAAAGGTAAGAATCATGTGCCTTGCTCAAGGAGAGCTTTGCACTTTGCAAGAGTATTATCTTGCCTTGGTAGTTCTCTAGGTTTTCTCCTTCTTCTTCAGGGTAGAATTCTCCTTCCTCTTGATAATCTCCGGTGCTAGCGTCTAAATTTGAATACGAAGTATAATCACCAAACAAGCTCAAAGGCTATACTAAACACATCATTACTTCACACAAACTATACTAAGCACACACATAAAATAAGTAAGTGTATTGGTGGATGACTTGAGGAAAATGATTCCCTCTTATTCATATGTGATAAGTAATGTTCATATAATATTTGGGGAATAAATTCCTCTCATTGAATCTTCTTAAGATTTAATTTCTCCACAGCAATACATGAATCCTATGTTGACCCAAGTCAACCATTCATCATCATTATTGGAGAAAATGATTTAAATGAGGTAGACCACCTCATACTATTTCATTAACACTACATTTGATTTAAATCTCAAGTAATTCATATAAGAGAGTTGGGACCAGGGTTCCAAACATCACATGAATTCATTTGAGACAAAGATTTAAATGAAGTAAAAATACTTCATAAGATTTACATAATAGTTTTGGACAATATCACTTACTAAACTAGCCATATTGTCCATTAATTAAACTAGGGTATGATCATGCAAAGTGACCACACCATTTTCTTGCAAAAACAATTAGTGGAAGTGAAATGTGAGCTATAGGAGTTGGAATTAACTTAATATCTATTTTGGTTGATTTTTAATAATTATTTGAATATGTAAAAGTCCCTGTCTTGTTATTTTTATCACATTTATTCTACCAAGAATCTGACCATGGGGCCAGTGGCATTAGTTAGGTCTTTTTCTTAGCTTTCCAACAACATAAAGTTCATCAAATTTGGTTTAGCCAATTCCAATCTATTGAATTTCAAAGTTGGAACCAGTATTGAAATTAAATGGATTTGGATAATTCGAATTTGAATTACTGGGCTACGCGGGAAAGCTAAGTGGGCCGAAACGTTTAAAAACGGCCCAAACCAACCCAGTTCAGCCCAACCACGGTCCACAGACGCGCGGCGTGCTGACAGGGTGGGGTCCGCTCGTCAGCGACGTTTAAACGCCGAAACGGTATGGGGCGAGGTGGTGCGTTGGATTAGAACACGGATCAACGGCTCGCGTTCATCGTCGTCTCCGACGAGAACCCGACGTGCGGCGGCGGCAGTAGGGGGTCGGCGAGCTCACCGTGGCTCCGCGCTAGGGTTGGCAGTGGGCTCGACGACGGTGTAGACGACGGCGATGCAGCCTGTAGCAGTGGCGAAGCTCGAGGCGGCCTGGATCGACGGCGATTTCACCAGGGCTTCCGCGGCTCCGATCGCTCGATTGAGCTTGCTCCGGCGACGATTGAGGTGGCTAGCGGTGCGAGGCGAAGCGGTGGTGAGAGGTGGTCATGGTGGTGTGCTTGGTTTGGTCCGGGGAGTGCTCTATTTATAGGAGGGAGGGGGTGCTGCGGGGCAGTGAGCAAGTCGTCGTGGGCGCGACGTCTCCGGCGAGCTAGAGGGCTAGGCGATGACGCAGCGATGATCGCAAGGGTACGGCGAATCCGAGAGCGTCCATGGCGAGTTAATGCGAGGCGTACGATGGTCGGGGCCGTGCGCGTACTGTCGCGGCCGTGGCGGAAGGAAGCTTCCTCTCCGGCGGCGGTAGGCGCTAGAGGGTGACGCGAGCATGTCCGGCAAGCTCCGCGTGGCGAGAGAAGTACTACGGCGCGCGGATTTGGTCGAGTACGGCGAGATTTGGCGAGCGCCGCGTGGACGTGTCCGTGCACTGGTGACGTCGCCATGCCGTTGGCGGCGTACCTGGAGCGTACTGGGCGCGGCGATGGCGGGTCGTGGCGTCGTCCTCACGTTCAACGGCGGGTACAGGCGATCTCCTGGGATCATGGGCGACGCGTTTGACAAGGTTGCTTAGGCTGGAGAGGCAGGGAGAGAGGGGTGAGCGTCGAGGGGCGACGTGGCCGGCATGGCCATGGCCGGCCATGTTCTGGTCGTGTCCATGGTGTGTTTTTGCATGGGCTAGGTAGAGGAAGGTCCAAGGCACTGAGTTGAGCCCAGAATTGATCAAGGAGTGGTCTGGTTTGATCAATTTCAAAAATGTGATGATCTTGTTTTTGTTAAAAAGTCTCTACTTTGCTTTATCCTAGCTCTTGATCCAAGATGAATTTGGTATAGTCCACTTTACAAAAGTTGTTCATTGTGTTGTATACTTGGATGGCATGCAAAGAGTTGGAGGTGTTTAGTTTAGAAATTTTGAAATAAAGAGGCTCAAAGTGATGACCAGATTGTAATTGTCAAAAGTGACCATTATCATATGTGAGCAAGTTTTAATTCTTGGCTTTGATTTAATTGAAGTTTCTTTGATTCTCAAAGTTGTAACAACTAATTAATAACATATTCCCACTAGTGGTGAAGGCTGATTGGGTCTAGAGTCAAAGTTTATAAAAATATCATATGTCATATGTTAGGGTTTTTAGGGTTTTATTCTTATTTGATTTCTTTCTCTTTTTCATTTATTTGTTTGGTGATCATCATGGGATCACTCTAGGGTTGTGGAGTTTATCACATACACCAAATAACACTCCTCATGGCATAGCACTCAAAATGCACAAGTCCTATGCAGGGCACTATATGAATTTTGAAAAGTTTTTGTTGGTTCTCAAATTTGGATAATTGGATTTGTTCTTCTTCCTTTATTTGAAATTTGAGGTGTTACAGTGGACGCCTGGGGGCCCACACCACCCCTTGGCGCGACCAGGGGGCAGGCCGCGCCAAGGGCAGGTGTGGCCATCCTGTGGTGCCTCTTCTTCTCTCCTCTGGACTCCGTCTTCGTTACGGTAAAATATGAACTTTGATTTTTTGTTTCGTCCAATTCCGAGAATATTTCCTTTACAACTTTTCTGAAATACAAAACAGGAGAAAATAGGGAACTGACACTGTGGCATCTTGTCAATAGGTTAGTGCCGGAAAATATATAAAAGTGCAACGAAGTGTAAGAAAAACATATATAAATTGGTGTAAAACAAGCATGGAGCATCAAAAAATATAGATATGTTTGCAACGTATCACCGCGCAGGCCCCCGGCAAGGCGCGGGCGCCGCCGAGGAGGAAGGTGCCGATTCCAAACGCCCGTCGGCAGCCGCGGGCACCGGTAACCCACCGCCGAAGAAAGTGAAGGCGACTGATGACCCACAAGTATAAGGGATCTCAACAGTCTTTGAGGGAAGTAAGACCTAAATTTATTGATTTGACACAAGGGGGCCAAAGAATATTTATAAGCTTTAACAGATGAGTTCTAAATTCACCTGCACCTGGAAATAGACTTGCTCGCAACAGTTTATCAGTAGTAACAGTTTTATAGCAGCGGTAGTAGTGAAGTAATAGCAGTAGCGATGATTGTAGTAGACAACAGGATTAAAATATTGTAGGCATATGGATGGATGAATGGGCGTTACATGAATGAGATTCCATATAATAGCAAGACATAGGCATTGCAAGTAATAATGATATAAGCATCCTAGTATAATATAACCATAGGCGTGTGTTCCTATTTAGTCGTGCGTGCTCGCAATGAGAAACTTGCATGACATCTTTTGCTCTACCAGCCCGTTGCAGTGGGGCCTCAAGGGAAACTACTGGTATTAAGTTACTCCTTTTAATAGAGTACCGGAGCAAAGCATTAACACTCCATGAACACACGTAATCCTCACATCATAGCCATCTCCTCCGGTTATCCCAATTTCTGTCACTTTGGGGCCTCGGGTTCCGAACCACAATATGTGTATACAACTTGCATATATGATCAAAAACAATAATTATCATCATAAATCAATAACATGTTCAGATATGAGATCATGACACTCGGGCCCAAAGTGACAAGCATTAAGCACAACAAGTTGCAACAATGTCAAAAATACTAACAACAGATACTAGACACTATGCCCATAACATTCTTATAGCTATTACATGACCAATCTCATCCAATCGATCCCTACCATCCCCTACAACCTACAGTGTGGAATTACTCACACATGGATGGGGGAATCACGGATGGTTGATGGAGAGGCGTCGATGATGGCGATGGCGATGATCTCCTCCAAATCCCCGTCCCGGCAGGGTGCCAGAACGGAGTTCCTGGTCCCCGGATTTGGGTTTCTGGTGGCGGCGGAGCAGCGGAACTATTTCTGGAAAAACATCGAACCCCCTCGGTTTTCAGGTCAGGGGCTTCTTATAGTGCGAAGGAGAGGTCGAGGGGGTGGTCGAGGCGGCCAGACCACCCCTAATCGCGGCCAAGGCCTGGCCCACGCCTAGGGTAGGTCTGGGCGCCTCATGGCCCCCTCCGTCTCATCTTCTAGCTCCGTGAGTCTTCAGATGAAATATGAGTTTTGCGATACTTTCCGGGAATTTTTCTGAAAGTTGGATTTCTGCACAAAAACAAGACACCAGAGCAATTCTGCTGAAACATCGTTAGTTTGCGTTAGTTGTATTCAAAACACACAAGATAGATGGCAAACAAAAGGAAAGTTGTTTGGGAAAGTAGATACGTTTTGGACGTATCAACTCCCCCCAAGCTTAGCTTATTGCTTGTCCTCAAGCAATTCAGTGACAACTGAGTGCGATAAAAGAAACTTTCACGAACCTATTTGCTTCATATGATGTATATATTTTCACTACATGATCAGATGCTTAGGCAATTCATAAAAAGAAGCATGCAACTAAGGATACTCAATAGTTATGCAAGCTTATGAAAAGATACCAACACAATAATAAGCAACACGAAACATAAGTATTTACAGGATTGAAATGTTCATAATAGGATATGATAAAGTGGTATCTCTCTTGCCCTATTTGTGGAGCAAAACAAAAATGCTGGGACACCTCTGAAGTTCAAGAGAAGACTAGAAGTAAAAATATCGAAAGATTCAAGCATCACAGTTATACCACAATTAATCATATTCCAAGACAAGCACATTAAACTAAGAATGACAACTATGCTTTCGAGAAAGTGCTCGAAGAACGGATGGTGACTCAACATATAAGTAAAAGATTGGCCCTGCGTAGAGGGAAGTAAGATTGCTCATGTGCTAGAGCTTTTCATTTCAAATGCAATAGGACTGTTGAAAATATATTTTTTGAGAGGTATGCATGTCTTTGTCAACGATTGACATTAAATGATTTATCATCCCTTCATATACTACGTGACCTCAAGAGCGGCTCCCATGTAGTTCTCCAATGCACACCATTATTTAGGATCTCTCCAGTACATAATGTGCGGAGCAGTGTTTGTTTATTTGTTCATTTTATATTTTGTTTGGGATGGGTGATGTCTACGCACGCTTCTATTCCTGTAGACAGTGTTGGGCCTCCAAGAGCAGAGGTTTGTAGAACAGCAGCAAGTTTCCCTTAAGTGAATCACCCAAGGTTTATCGAACTCAGGGAGGTAGAGGTCAAAGATATCCCTCTCAAGCAACCCCGCAATTACGATACAAGAAGTCTCTTGTGTCCCCAACACACCTAATACACTTGTCAGATGTATAGGTGCACTAGTTCGGCGAAGAGATAGTGAAATACAAGTAATATGGATGAATATGAGTGGTAATAACAATCTGAAATAAATATGGCAGCAAGTAAACATGCAGCAGAACAGTAAATAAACGGAGATTCGATATTTGGAAACAAGGCCTAGGGATCCTACTTTCACTAGTGGACACTCTCAACAATGATCACATAATAAAACTACTCTACACTCTCTTGTTGGATAACAAACACCATTCATTGTGTAGGGCTATAAAAGCACACCTCAAGCCGGAGTAAACAAGCTCCACAACATCCGGAGTTCATATTTAAGTAACCTCTAGAGTGCATAATAGACCGTTGCAATTTACACCGAGTACTAACATAGCATACACACTATCAACAATAGCTATGAAAGGGGGAATAGATCGCATCAATACTATCATAGTAATAGTTAACTTCATAATCTAGAAGAGATTACAATCATAACCTACGCCAAGTACTACATGATGCACACACTGTCAACATTACATCATGGAGGAGGAATAGACTACTTTAATAACATCACTAGAGTAGCACATAGATTAATAGTGATACAGAGCTCATGATCACATAAAGATCACACCATGGGAGAGAGAGATGAACCACATAGCTACCGGTAGAGCCCTCAGCCTCGGGGGAGAACTACTCCCTCCTCATCATGGGAGACAGCAACGGCGATGAAGATGGCGGTGGTGATGGCTTCCGGGGGCAATTCCCCGTCCCGGCGGCGTGCCGGAACAGAGACTTCTGTCCCCCGAACTTGACTTCGCGATGGCGGCGGCTCTGGAAGGTTTTCCGTATCGTGGCTTATCTTTTTAGGGTTTTCGCGACGGAGGCTTTAAGTAGGCGGAAGGGCAGCCTCGGAGGGGTCCTGGGGGACCCACACCATAGGGGGGCGCGCCCCCCTGGCCGCGCCGCCAGGTGGGGTGGGGCCCCTTTGGCTCCCCTCTGGTCCCTCTTCGGTGCTCTGGAAGCTTCCGTGGAAAATAGGACCCTGGGCGTTGATTTCGTTCGATTCCGAGAATATTTCCTTTGTAGGATTTCTGAAACCAAAAACAGCAGAAAACAGCAACTGGCTCTTCGGCATCTCGTTAATAGGTTAGTGCCGGAAAATGCGTATAAATGATGTAAAGTGTGTATAAAACATGTGAGTATCATCATAAAAGTAGCATGGAACATAAGAAATTATAGATACGTTTGAGACGTATCAAGCATCCCCAAGCTTAGTTCCTACTCGCCCTCGAGTAGGTAAACGATAACAAGGATAATTTCTGAAGTGACATGCTATCATAATCTTGAACAATACTATTGTAAAGCATATGTAATGAATGAAGTGATTCGAAGCAATGGTAAAGACAATGAATAAACAACTGAATCATATAACAAAGACTTTTCACGAATAGTACTTTCAAGACAAGTATCAATAAGACTTGCATAGGAGTTAACTCATAAAGCAATAAATTCAAAGTAAAGGCATGATGACCCACAAGTATAGGGGGTGTATCGTAGTATCTTCGATAAGTAAGAATGTCGATCCCAACGAGGAGCAGAAGGTGTTGACAAGCAGTTTCGATGAAGGATTCACTGTAAATGCTCACAGACAAGTATTCAGGGGGTTTTGATGTAACAGGTGAATAAAGTACGAGTAAGTAAAGTGCGAGAGTAACAATTGCAGCGAGTGGCCCAATCCTTTTTAGCACAAAGGACAAGCCGGGTTGTTTACTTATAATGACCAAACGTTCTCGAGGACACACGGGATTTTAGTCTAGTGCTTTCGCTACATACGGCTAAATAATCTTCATTGTTATGATAAGTGTTGTGTGGGTGAACCTATGCTAATGTACCGCCCTTCCTAGGACTAATACATACTTGTGATTATACCCCTTGCAAGCATCCGCAACTACAAGAAAGTAATTAAGAATAAATCTAACCACAGACCTTAAACTGCGAGATCCCGCTATCCCTCCCGCATCGATATACCAACGGGGTTTAGGTTTCGTCACTCCGGCAACCCCGCAATTGGCAAACGAGTACAAGATGCATTCCCCTAGGCCCATAAAGGTGAAGTGTCATGTAGTCGACGTTCACATGACACCACTAGAAGAATAACACCACAACTTAAATATCATAACATTGAATATTACTCAATCATAGTTCACTACTAACATTTAGACTTCACCCATGTCCTCAAGAACTAAACGAACTACTCACGAGACATCATATGGAACATAATCAGAGGTGATATGATGATGAATAATCTGAACATAAACCTTAGTCCAATGGTTTCACTCAATAGCATCAACAACAAGTAGAAATCGATACCGGGAGAGTTTCCCCTATCAAACAATCAAGATCAAACCCAAATTGCTACGGCGGTGACGATGTCCAGCGGTGGAGACGGTGGTGATGATGGTGGAGATGATGATGATGGTGATGGAGATGATGTCCAGCTCGATGACGGTGACGATGGCGTCGATTTCCCCCTCCCGGAGGGAATTTCCCCGGCAGATCTCAGCCCGACGGAGAGCTCTTTTCTCTCTGGTGTTCTCCGCCCCGCGGAGGCGGCTGTAACTCTTCGCGAGGTACCCTCTGTGGCTTAGGTCTTCGGGACGAAGGATTTCGCGAAGAAAAGGAGGCGAAAGGGGTTGTGGGGCCCCCTCACCACCAGGTGGCGCGGCCAGGCCATGGGCCGCGCCGCCCTATGGTCTGGGCCCACCTTGGGTCCAGCTGGCTCCCCCTTCTGGCTTCCTTCGTCATCTGGAAAAATAGGATTTTTGGTATAATTTCCTTCCACAGTTGATCTTCCGAAATATTGCGTTCTGACGGTGCTTTTTCCAGCAGAATCCTGGCTCCGGTGCTTGATCCTCCAATAATGATGAAACATGCAAAATAGATGAAATAACATAAGTATTGTGTCCAAATATGAAATATATCAATGAATAACAGACAAATTATGATATAAAATAGTGATGCAAATTGGACGTATCAACTCCCCCCAAGCTTAGACTTCTCTTGTCCCCAAGCGAAACCGAACTCGATAAACAGGACCACATGTTTATGGAGTGAAGAGTCGATAAATAAAATACGGACAAGAAGCATCATATTCATTCACACAAGACATTCTAGTAAACAACTTCCTCATATAACTCAACTTGAAACAAGTATAAAGTAATTACAAATAAAGGTGCATAAGAAATCATAGTTGGTGATGGCAAACTTCGTTCTTGGTCAGAGAACAATTAACAGATTATACTTATCTCATTGAGCAGCGCTCTCATGTTAAAGTTTATATGGCACAACTTGCATACTCAATTATAATAGTCTCCTCATGATCATTGATAACTTGCAAAGCTATATTCATTCAGATAAAACTTGTACTAAACAAGGAAGAATAAAAGACATGATGAAGCAAATCACAATATAATGGTTTGATCACAACTACTCAAATGCTTGCTTGAGATGGAGGGAAATAGGTTTACTGACTCAACATAAAGTAAAAGACAGACCGTTCGCAGAGGGAAGCAGGGATTAAATCATGTGCTAGAGCTTTTTCAGTTTTGAAATCATATAAAGAGAATAAAAATAACATTTTGAGAGGTGTTTGTTGTTGTCAACGACTGGTAGCGGGTACTCTAACCCCCTTGCCAGACAACCTTCAAAGAGCGGCTCCCATTTTATTTTTATTTTGTGTGGCACTCCTTCCAACCTTTCTTTCACAAACCATGGCTAACCGAATCCTTCGGGTGCCTGCCAACAATCTCATACCATGAAGGAGTGCCTTTTTATTTTAGTTTTATTATGATGACACTCCTCCCAACCTTTGCTTACACAAGCCATGGCTAACCGAATCCTTCGGGTGCCGTCCATCAATCACATACCATGGAGGAGTGTCTATTTAGATGAATTAATTTGGGACTGGGAATCCCATTGCTAGCTCTTTTTGCAAAATTATTGGATAAGCGGATGAAACCACTAGTCCATTGGTGAAAGTTGCCCAACAAGATTGAAAGATAAAACACCACATACTTCCTCATGAGCTATAAAACATTGACACAAATAAGAGATAGTAAATTTTGAATTTGTTTAAAGGTAGCACATGAAGTATTTACTTGGGATGGCAGAAAATACCATGTAGTAGGTAGGTATGGTGGACACAAATGACATAGGTTTGGGCTAAGGTTTGGATGCACGAGAAGTATTCCCTCTCAGTACAGGTCTTTGGCTAGCAAGGTTAATTAGCAAGCATAAGAGTTGAGGGAAACAAACAAATATACATATGATAGAAACAATCATGCATCTTCCTTGTAAGCACAAACAGTTTTAACTTCAGAATAATAAGCTATGAGCTAACAATAAAGAAAGACAATGAAACATCTACATGTATTTCTCTTTTCTACTTAAACCTCAAAGTGTTGTTGCTATTGACCAATGCTAAGTTTGCCAAAACCAAATAGATTTATTCAATGCTCCCAAAGTGATACCAATACTAACAACAAGGTAAATCATATAATAGAGATTGCAAACTAAAATAAGATGTGCAATATGTAAATGATAAGACTTCTCATTAATATTCCATAACGATAACTCACACCAAGGGATACATAGACAACCAACTAAAGGAGAGATATTTCCAAACTGCAACCCATCTTATATGATAACTTCCCTACTCATGATATGACACTACTTGACAGTAAAAAGTAAAGGGTAGTGATGATGTGATACCGCGGCACTCCCCCAAGCTTGGAACAAACCAAGGGGATGCCAATACCGATGATGAATTACTCCTTCGGCGATGGTGGTGAAGAATTCCTGACAAGCTTCTCAACAAGCTCCTGAAGCTCATCAATCTTGTATGTGAGGTTGAGAATCATCTCCGAATTGTGCTCGACGCGGTTAAGAAGTATGTCCGACGGCGAGTCCCAACTCTTGGAGTTATTTCCCCACTCTTCACCCTCAGGCTTCGTCCTTCCTGCAGTGTTACAACGATCTATATCCCAATTGCTAGGCAATGCTGCCCTGGGAATCCTTTCAATTTGATTATTGAAAATTAGATTGCGGAAGGGATGGTGAGTGCCTGAGAAAGATGTCTTCGGAGCTAGGTAATGACGTGGAACCCCTCCTCCGGTGCGAATTCTTGCGCTCTTGTTTGCACTGAAGGGGTTGTCCACCACCTTGACGCTTGCGATGGTAGCACGCGGGTGTGCACGCGAGTCTTCCTCCACCTCTTCTTCATCTTCTTCCTTGACGCTCTTGTCTTCCTATTTCCACTCAAGATCTTGATTATCCTCATCCGGAAGCTCCTTGCCCTTGTTCTTGGAGACCATGGTGCTTCTAAACTGAAAACAGATCCTGGCAGAAACAGCTCGAAACAAAACACGTCGAAAAAGCGATATACGGGCCTCCAGGGGTCCGGGGGATTATATAGCAAAAAATTTCACGACAAAAGGAAAGTACCAGATCGAACCAGAGTCGGAAAGGGGCGACGAGGCGGCCAGCACTACAAGAAAAGTTGCCATGGCCGACGAAGTTGAAGTCGCGCCGTGGTTGCTGGTGTACCATGGCCGACGATTTTGGGTCCCTCCGTGGTGCATGTCAAAACTTTTTTTTTCTCGTTTTTGAGGCCACCTAGCCCGACGAAAGCGGCCAAAACGTCGCTTATGGTGGCCCGGGACGTGGTGCATCTCGAAATCTCGGGTTCGCCGGCGGAGTCAACGCAAATCCGCACCGCCGAGGGATGTAGGGCCCAGATGGCAGCCTCTCTGGCATTGTTTTTTTTCTAGATCGCGCCATCTCGTTCAACGTTCTCCGATCGAGCCGTTTACGATGCAGGATCATGGGTCCCGCATGTCAC
>NC_061510.1:145666146-145686063 GCF_022539505.1 Lolium rigidum
GAACTTTTCTTGTAGTGTTATGGGCCTAGGGGAATGCATCTTGTATTCGTTTGCCAATTGCGGGGTTGCCGGAGTGACAGAAACCTAAACCCCTGTTCGTATATCGATGCAGGAGGGATAGCAGGATCTCAGAGTTTAAGGCTGTGGTTAGATTTATTCTTAATTACTTTCTTGTAGTTGCGGATGCTTGCAAGGGGTATAATCACAAGTATGTATTAGTCCTAGGAAGGGCGGTACATTAGCATAGGTTCACCCACACAACACTTATCATAACAATGAAGATTATTTAGCCGTATGTAGCGAAAGCACTAGACTAAAATCCCGTGTGTCCTCGAGAACGTTTGGTCATTATAAGTAAACAAACCGGCTTGTCCTTTGTGCTAAAAAGGATTGGGCCACTCGCTGCAATTGTTACTCTCGCACTTTACTTACTCGTACTTTATTCAACTGTTACATCTAAACCCCCCGAATACTTGTCTGTGAGCATTTACAGTGAATCCTTCATCGAAACTGCTTGTCAACACCTTCTGCTCCTCGTTGGGATCGACATTCTTACTTATCGAAAATACTATGATACACCCCCTATACTTGTGGGTCATCAGATGCACCTCACCAGCATCTTGTGCCGGCCAAGCCCCGGCCGACCTCGCCGCCTCTGCCTCGTCGCCCAAGCAGCGCTGCCTGCTGCCGCCTACCTCCTGCCTCAGTGCTTGGCTCCACCGCCCCGAGTCGTAGATTGCCAACTACCTGAAGCGCCTCTCGACGCCAGGCCGTAGCGCCCATCCCTCTATCTCCGCATGAAGGGATCAGGCGAGGCGAGAAGCCGGTGAATGTGTAGGGGATTGGCGGGTGGAGGATGTGGAGCTCGTCCGGACGCTGGGCACATCGCTCTTTGCGCCGTCGCCGCCTCCTCTCCGGCGCCGGTCCTCCCCTCCGCTCCCGCCGCTGGCACAGGTCGACGCGAACGTCCGCGACGGCTGCACCTCACCAGCAGCTTGTCACGGTCAGGCTCCGGCCGAACTCACTGCCGGCCGCCGTTCCCCGCCGCCTCTACCTCGTCGTCCAAGCGGCGGCACCTCGCTGCCGCCTCAGGGCCTGGCACCACCGCCCGCGCTGTACCGCCTGAAGCGATTGTCAATGCCAGTCCCTCTATCCTCCATTGGAAGAGAATTATGAAAGGAGAGGAGCTCCTGCAGGGAGCGTAGGGGATTGTCAGGGAGGAGCTCGCGAGTCGCGATAGTGGGGAAGATAATGAGGAAGAGAGAGAGAGTCGGGAGGAAACCAAGAACTGTATGGCACGTGATTTCTCCAGTCAGAGGCCATGCGGTGAGACAAAAGTAGTCAAAGCGGTTTGAAAAGAAGCTAGAGCCACCCAAACAACAAGAAAACACACTGAAACAAAGGGAAAAACCCTTAGAAAATTGCAAAGACTGCACCAAAAATACATCATGGTAATCAGCCACATACGCGTCCACCCATCCGTAGTTTAAAAATTAATACAAGTTTTTGAGAAAACAGATGTTGGTTACACTTTAATATAGTAGTTATTGAAGTTGATAAACAAGGTCTAGACATATTTAAACCAGAAAAATCATGTATCTACCCCCTAACCCTAAACTCTGTCTTGTAAAGTCAAGCATGAAGAGAAGTGGTTTAATTTGGGTTTCAAACATGGAAATTTCAAGAACCCCCCAAAAGCTTCATTTTAGAGTGACTAAGAAGGATCCACGCCAGGGCTTACCTTTTATTTTCATGTTTTAAACTTGTTCAAATCTTGGTCAAACCTAGGATTTGAATAAGAGTAAAATGGGCATAAAATTCAAAAAAAAAATTGAAAAAACAAAACACATAGCCTTCTTATGTCATATAGTAAGCACTCAAGTTGATAAACAAGATCTAGACATGTCAAACCAGAAAAATCATGTATCTACCCCTAACCCTAAACTTTGTCATATGAAGTCAAGCACGAAGAGAAGTCATTTTGGGTTTCAAACATGGAAATTTTAAAAGCCTTCCCATAAGCTTCGTTTTGGAGTGACTAAGAAGGATGCAGGCTTACCTTTTCATTTTCATGTTTTAAACTTGTTTACATCTTGGTTAAACCTAGGATTTGACCAAGATCAAAGCATGAAAATACTGAAAAAATCAGAAAAAGAAAACCAAAGCACATAGTATTTTTTATGAAAGGAATACGGTAAGGGAATCCCCTACAGTGTTTTTTTATAATAAGAACCCAATTCTGCGCCCGTGGGGACTTGAACCTGGGTGGCTGGGTTGTACATCCACTTCCCTAACCGAATGAGCTAGGCTCACTTCTTTGCACATAGTATTCTTATATCATATAGTAAGCATTCAAGTTGATAAACAAGGTCTAAACATATTCAAACCAGACAAATCATGTATCTACCTCCTAACCCTAAACTCTGTTTTATGAAGTCGATCAAGCATGAATAGAAGTGGTTTTGGGTTTCAAACATGGAAATTTCAAGAACCTCCCAAAAGCTTCATTTTAGAGTGACAAAGAAGGATCCAGGCTTACCTTTTCATTTTCATGTTTTAAACTTGTTCAAATATTGGTCAAACTTAGGATTTGACCAAGATTCAAATGGGCATAAAATTACTTAGAACAATCATGTACGTATCTACCCCTAACCCTAAACTCTGTCATATGAAGTCAAGCGCGAAGAGAAGTGGTTTTGTGTTTCAAACATGGAAATTTCAAAAACCTCAACTCCTGAAGCTTCATTTTAGAGTGACTAAGCAGGATCCATGCTTACCTTTTATTTTTCATGTTTTAAACTTGTTCAAATCTTGGTCAAACCTTGGATTTTACCAAGATTCAAATGGGCATAGAAATACTTAGAAAAATCATGTACGTATCTACCCCTAACCCTAAACTCTATCTTACGAAGTCAAGCATGAAGAGAAGTGGTTTTGGGTTTCAAACATGGAAATTTCAAAAACCTCCCAAAAGCTTCATTTAAGAGTGACTAAGAAGGATTCATGCTTACATTTTATTTTAATGTTTTAAACATGTTCAAATCTTGGTCAAACTGTACCTAGGATTTGACCAAGAATCAAATGGGCATGAAAATTCAAAAAAATGAAAAACCAAAGCACATAGCCTTCTTATGTCATATAGTAAGCACTCAAGTTGATAAAAAAGGTCTAGACATATTCAAACCAAAAAAATAATGTATCTACCCCTAACCCTAAACTTTGTCTTATGAAGTCAAGCACGACGAGAAGTCATTTTGGGTTTCAAACATGGAAATTTCAAAAACCTTCCCAAAAGCCTCATTTTGGAGTGACTACGAAGGATACAGGCTTACCTTTTCATTTTCATGTTTTAAACTTGTTCAAATCTTGGTCAAACCTTGGATTTTACCAAGATTCAAATGGGCATAAAAATACTTAGAAAAATCATGTACGTATCTACCCCTAACCCTAAACTCTATCTTACGAAGTCAAGCATGAAGAGAAGTGGTTTTGGGTTTCAAACATGGAAATTTCAAAAACCTCCCAAAAGCTTCATTTTAGAGCGACTAAGAAGGATCCATGCTAACATTTTATTTTGATGTTTTAAACATGTTAAAATCTTGGTCAAACCGTACCTAGGATTTGACCAAGAATCAAATGGGCATAAAAATTCAAAAAAAATGAAAAACCATAGCACATAGCCTTCTTATGTCATATAGTAAGCACTCAAGTTGATAAACAAGGTCTAGACATATTCAAACCAGAAAAATCATGTATCTACCCCTAACCCTAAACTTTGTCTTATTATGAAGTCAAGCACGACGAGAAGTCGTTTTGGGTTTCAAACATAGAAATTTCAAAAACCTTCCCAAAAGCCTCATTTTGGAGTGACTCGGAAGGATACAGGCTTACCTTTTCGTTTTCATGTTTTAAACTTGTTTAAATCTTGGTTAAACCTAGGATTTGACCAAGATCAAATGGGCATAAAAATTCATAACAAATAGAAAAATGAAAACCAAATAACATAGTATTCTTATGTCATATAGTAAGCATTTAAGTTGATAAACAAGGTCTAAACATATTCAAACCATAAAAATCATGTATCTACCCACTAAACCTAAATTGTGTCTTATGAAGTCGATCAAGCATGAAGAGAAGTGGTTTTGGGTTTCAAACATGGAAATTTCAAAAACCTCCCAAATGCTTCATTTTAGAGTGACTAAGAAGGATGCGGGCTTACCTTTTCATTTTCATGTTTTAAACTTGTTTAAATCTTGGTCAAACCTTGGATTTTATCAAGATTCAAATGGGCATAAAAATACTTAGAAAAATCATGTACGTATCTACCCCTAACCCTAAACTCTATCTTACGAAGTCAAGCATAAAAAGAAGTGGTTTTGGGTTTCAAACATGGAAATTTCAAAAACCTCTCAAAAGCTTCATTTTAGAGCGACTAAGAAGGATCAATGCTTACATTTTATTTTGATGTTTTAAACATGTTCAAATCTTGGTCAAACCGTACCTAGGATTTGACCAAGAATCAAATGGGCATAAAAATTCAAAAAAAAAATGGAAAACCATAGCACATAGCCTTCTTATGTCATATAGTAAGCACTCAAGTTGATAAACAAGGTCTAGACATATTCAAACCAGAAAAATCATGTATCTACCCCTAACCCTAAACTTTGTCTTATGAAGTCAAGCACGACGAGATGTCGTTTTGGGTTTCAAACATGGAAATTTCAAAAACCTTCCCAAAAGCCTCATTTTGGAGTTACTCAGAAGGATACATGCTCACCTTTTCATTTTCATGTTTTAAACTTGTTTAAATCTTGGTTAAACCTAGGATTTGACCAAGATCAAATGGGCATAAAAATTTAGAACAAATAAAAAATGAAAACCAAAGCACATAGTATTCTTATGTCATATTGTAATCATTCAAGTTGATAAACAAGGTCTAAACATATTCAAACCAGACAAATCATGTATCTACCCACTAAACCTAAACTCTGTCTTATGAAGTCGATCAAGCATGAAGAGAAGTGGTTTTGGGTTTCAAACATGGAAATTTCGAAAACCTCCCAAATGCTTCATTTTAGAGTGACTAAGATGGATGCAGGCTTACCTTTTCATTTTCATGTTTTAAACTTGTTTAAATCTTGGTCAAACCAAGGATTTGACCAAGATTCAAAAGGGCATAAAAATAAGTTTCCAATGGTCCCGTGTCCAACAAGGGACGAGTAGTTTCTCTCCACTTCTTCCTGGCATGTGGGGTGAGTGATACGTCTCCAACGTATCGATAATTTCTTGTGTTCCATGCCACATTATTGATGTTATCTACATGTTATATGCACACTTTATGTCATATTCGTGCATTTTCTGGAACTAACCTATTAACAAGATGCCGAAGTGCCGGTTCCTGTTTTTCGCTGTTTTTGGTTTCGAAATCCTAGTAACGAAATATTCTCGGAATCGGACGAAATCAACGCCCGGGTTCCTATTTTGCCCGGAAGCATCCGGAACACACGAGAACCGCCGAGAGAAGGGGGCGGGGCCACCACACACCACACCCCGGCGCGGCCAAGGGGGGGCGCCCCCCTAGGGTGTGGGCCCCCCAGAAGCCCTCCTGCGCCGCCTCTCCGCCTATATAAAGCCCCTGACCTAAAAACCTCGGGCGTTCGATGAAAACCACAGAAACCTTCCAGAGCCGCCGCCATCGCGAAGCCAAGATCTGGGGGACAGGAGTCTCTGTTCCGGCACCCTGCCGGAGCGGGGAAGTGCCCCGGAAGGCTTCTCCATCGACACCGCTGCCATCTCCACCGCCATCTTCATCACCGCTGCTGCTCCCATGAGGAGGGAGTAGTTCTCCATCGAGGCTCGGGGCTGTACCGGTAGCTATGTGGTTCATCTCTCTCCTATGTGCTTCAATACAATAATCTCATGAGCTGCCTTACATGATTGAGATTCATATGATGATGCTTGTAATCTAGATGTCACTATGCTAGTCAAGTGAGTTTTACTTATGTGATCTCCGGAGACTCCTTGTCCCACGTGTGTAAAGGTGACGAGTGTGTGCACCGTGTGGGTCTCTTAGGCCATATTTCACAGAATACTTATTCACTCGTTGAATGGCATAGTGAGGTGCTTATTTATATCTCTTTATGATTGCAATGTGTTTGTATCACAATTTATCTATGTGCTACTCTAGTGATGTGTTATTAAAGTAGTTTTATTCCTCCCGCACGTGTGCAAAGGTGACGAGTGTGTGCACCGTGTTAGTACTTGGTTTATGCTATGATCATGATCTCTTGTAGATTGCGAAGTTAACTATTGCTATGATAATATTGATGTGATCTATTCCTCCTACATATGCATGAAGGTGACAGTGTGCATGCTATGCTAGTACTTGGTTTAGTCTTTCGATCTATCTTACACTAAAGGTTACTAAAATATGAGCATTATTGTGGAGCTTGTTAACTCCGGCATTGAGGGTTCGTGTAATCCTACGCAATGTGTTCATCATCCAACAAGAGTGTAGAGTCTGCATTTATCCGTTCCGTTATGTGATCAATGTTGAGAGTGTCCACTAGTGAAAGTCTAATCCCTAGGCCTTGTTCCTAAATATCGCTATCGCTGCTTGTTTACTCGCTTTATTGCGTTACTACTTGCTACATTACTACTTGCTTGTTTACTTGTCCTGGGCAAAGCACTTTTCTGGTGTCGTTGCCGTTGCTACTGCTTATTCATACCACCTGTATTTCACTATCTCTTCGCCGAACTAGTGCACCTATTAGGTGTGTTGGGGACACAAGAGACTTCTTGCTTTGTGGTTGCGGGGTTGCATGAGAGGGATATCTTTGACCTCTTCCTCCCCGAGTTCGATAAACCTTGGGTAATCCACTTAAGGGAAACTTGCTGCTGTTCTACAAACCTCTCGCTCTTGGAGGCCCAACACTGTCTACAAGAATAGAAGCTCCCGTAGACATCAAGCACTTTTACGGCGCCGTTGCCGGGGAGGAAAGGTAAAAAGGAACTCATACTACGGTCTCAGGTAAAGTATTTTTCTGGCGCCGTCGTGTGTGTGCTCGAAGCTATTTCCTTTAGATCCTGCAATTGCATCTTGTTGTTTCTTGTTTACACTAGTTTGGCATAATGTACAAGAGTGAGCTTCTTATTCTATTTCCTGATTTAAAACATGGATTGTTTGATGCGAAAATTAAAAAACCTATGAAATCTTATTTGCATGCTTGGTAGTAATATTAGTATGAACGCTTTGAACACCATTGTTGATAATGATATAGAAAGTTCTAAGCTTGGGGAAGCTGGTTTTCATGATATTTTTAGTCCCCCAAGCATTGAGGAGAAAATTTTCTTTGATGATACTTTGCCTCCTATTTGTGATGATAATAATAGTGGTCTTTTGGTACAACCTACTATGGAGAGTGAATTTTGTTGTGATTATACTATGCCTCCTACACTTGATGAGAATAATAATGATAGCTACTTTGTTGAATTTGCTCCCACTACAACTAATAAAATTGATTATGCTTATGTGGAGAGTAATAATTTTATGCATGAGACTCATGATAAGAATGCTTTATGTGATAGTTATATTGTTGAGTTTGCTCATGATGCTACTGAAAGTTATTATGAGAGAGGAAAATATGGTTGTAGAAATTTTCATGTTACTAAAATGCCTCTCTATGTGCTGAAATTTTTGAAGCTACACTTGTTTTATCTTCCTATGCTTGTTACTTTGCTCTTCATGAACTTGTTTATTTACAAGATTCCTATGCATAGGAAGCATGTTAGACTTAAATTTGTTTCAAATTTGCCTCTTGATGCTCTCTTTTGCTTCAAATACTATTTCTTGCGAGTGCATCATTAAAACTGCTGAGCCCATCTTAATGGCTAAAAAGAAAGAACTTCTTGGGAGATAACCCATGTGTTATTTTGCTACAGTACTTTGTTTTATATTTGTGTCTTGGAAGTTGTTTACTACTGTAGCAACCTCTCCTTATCTTAGTTTTGTGTTTTGTTGTGCCAAGTAAAGTCTTTGATAGTAAAGTAAGTACTAGATTTGGATTACTGCGCAGAAACAGATTTCTTTGCTGTCACGAATCTGGGTCTAATTCTCTGTAGGTAACTCAGAAAATTATGCCAATTTACGTGAGTGATCCTCAGATATGTACGCAACTTTCATTCAATTTGAGCATTTTCATTTGAGCAAGTCTGGTGGCCTAATAAAATCCATCTTTACGGACTGTTCTGTTTTGACAGATTCTGCCTTTTATTTCGCATTGCCTCTTTTGCTATGTTGGATGAATTTCTTTGATCCATTAATGTCCAGTAGCTTTATGCAATGTCCAGAAGTGTTAAGAATGATTGTGTCACCTCTGAACATGTTAATTTTTATTGTCCACTAACCCTCTAATGAGTTGTTTCGAGTTTGGTGTGGAGGAAGTTTTCAAGGGTCAAGAGAGGAGGATGATATACTACGATCAAGAAGAGTGAAAAGTCTAAGCTTGGGGATGCCCCGGTGGTTCATCCCTGCATATATCAAGAAGACTCAAGCGTCTAAGCTTGGGGATGCCCAAGGCATCCCCTTCTTCATCGATAAATTATCGGGTTCCTTCTCTTGAAACTATATTTTTATTCGGTCACATCTTATGTGCTTTACTTGGAGCGTCTGTGTGCTTTTGTTTTTGTTTTTGTTTGAATAAATTGGATTACATCATGCTTGTGTGGGAGAGAGACACGCTCCGTTGGTTCATATGAACACATGTGTTCTTAGCTCATAATATTCATGGCGAAGTTTCCTCTTCGTTAAATTGTTATATGGTTGGAATTGGAAAATGATACATGTAGTAATTGCTATAATGTCTTGGGTAATGTGATACTTGGCAATTGTTGTGCTCATGTTTAAGCTCTTGCATCATATACTTTGCACCTATTAGTGAAGAATACATAGAGCATGCTAAAATTTGGTTTGCATAATTGGTCTCTCTAAAGTCTAGATAATTTCTAGTATTGAGTTTTGAACAACAAGGAAGACGGTGTAGAGTCTTATAATGTTTTCAATATGTCTTTTATGTGAGTTTTGCTGCACCAGTTCATCCTTGTGTTTGTTTCAAATAAGCCTTGCTAGCCTAAACCTTGTATCGAGAGGGAATACTTCTCATGCATCCAAAATACTTGAGCCAACCACTATGCCATTTGTGTCCACCATATCTACCTATACTACATGGTATTTTCCCGCCATTCCAAAGTAAATTGCTTGAGTGCTACCTTTAAAATTCCATCATTCACCTTTGCAATATATAGCTCATGGGACAAATAGCTTATAAACTATTCTGGTATTGAATATGTAATTATGCACTTTATCTCTTATTAAGTTGCTTGTTGTGCGATAACCATGTTTACTGGGGAACGCCATCAACTCATTGTTGAATTTCATGTGAGTTGCTATGCATGTTCGTCTTGTCTGAAGTAAGGGCGATCTACACCGAGTTGAATGGTTTGAGCATGCATATTGTGAGAGAAGAACATTGGGCCGCTAACTAAAGCCATGATTCATGGTGGAAGTTTCAGTTTTGGACAAATATCCTCAAGTCTCTAATGAGAAAAGAATTAATTGTTGTCAAATGCTTAAAGCATTAAAAGAGGAGTCCATTATATGTTGTCTATGTTGTCCCGGTATGGATGTCTAAGTTGAGAATAATCAAAAGCGAGAAATCCAAATGCGAGCTTTCTCCTTAGACCTTTGTACAGGCGGCATAGAGGTACCCCTTTGTGAAACTTGGTTAAAGCATATGTATTGCGGTGATAATCCGGGTAGTCCAAGCTAATTAGGACAAGGTGCGGGCACTATTGGTACACTATGCATGAGGCTTGCAACTTATAAGATATAATTTACATGATGCATATGCTTTATTACTACCGTTGACAAAATTGTTTCATGTTTTCAAAATCAAAGCTCTAGCACAAATATAGCAATCGATGCTTTTCCTCTATGAGGACCATTCTTTTACTTTCAATGTTGAGTCAGTTCACCTATTCCTATCCACCTCAAGAAGCAAACACTTGTGTGAACTGTGCATTGATTCCTACATACTTGCTTATTGCACTTATTATATTACTCTATGTTGACAATATCCATGAGATATACATGTTACAAGTTGAAAGCAACCGCTGAAACTTAATCTTCTTTTGTGTTGCTTCAATACCTTTACTTTGAATTATTGCTTTATGAGTTAACTCTTATGCAAGACTTATTGATGCTTGTCTTGAAGTGCTATTCATGAAAAGTCTTTGCTTTATGATTCAGTTGTTTACCCATGTCATATACATTGTTTTGATCGCTGCATTCACTACATATGCTTTACAAATAGTATGATCAAGTTTATGATGGCATGTCACTCCGTAAATTATCTTTGTTATCGTTTTACCCGCTCGGGACGAGCAGTAACTAAGCTTGGGGATGCCGATACGTCTCCAACGTATCGATAATTTCTTGTGTTCCATGCCACATTATTGATGTTATCTACATGTTATATGCACACTTTATGTCATATTCGTGCATTTTCCGGAACTAACCTATTAACAAGATGCCGAAGTGCCAGTTCCTGTTTTCTGCTGTTTTTGGTTTCAGAAATCCTAGTAACGAAATATTCTCGGAATCGGACGAAATCAACGCCCAGGTTCCTATTTTGCCCGGAAGCATCCAGAACACACGAGAACCGCCAGAGAAGGGGGGCAGGGCCACCACACACCACACCCCGGCGCGGCCAAGGGGGGGCGCCCCCCTAGGGTGTGGGCCCCCCAGAAGCCCTCCTGCGCCGCCTCTCCGCCTATATAAAGCCCCTGACCTAAAAACCTCGGGGCGTTCGATGAAAACCACAGAAACCTTCCGGAGCCGCCGCCATCGCGAAGCCAAGATCTGGGGACAGAGTCTCGTTCCGGCACCCTGCCGAGCGGGGAAGTGCCCCGGAAGGCTTCTCCATCGACACCGCTGCCATCTCCACCGCCATCTTCATCACCGCTGCTGCTCCCATGAGGAGGGAGTAGTTCTCCATCGAGGCTCGGGGGCTGTACCGGTAGCTATGTGGTTCATCTCTCTCCTATGTGCTTCAATACAATAATCTCATGAGCTGCCTTACATGATTGAGATTCATATGATGATGCTTGTAATCTAGATGTCACTATGCTAGTCAAGTGAGTTTTACTTATGTGATCTTCGGAGACTCCTTGTCCCACGTGTGTAAAGGTGACAGATGTCCGCACCGTGTGGGTCTCTTAGGCCATATTTCACAGAATACTTATTCACCGTTGAATGGCATAGTGAGGTGCTTATTTATATCTCTTTATGATTGCAATGTGTTTGTATCACAATTTATCTATGTGCTACTCTAGTGATGTGTTATTAAAGTAGTTTTATTCCTCCCGCACGTGTGCAAAGGTGACAGTGTGTGCACCGTGTTAGTACTTGGTTTATGCTATGATCATGATCTCTTGTAGATTGCGAAGTTAACTATTGCTATGATAATATTGATGTGATCTATTCCTCCTACATATGCATGAAGGTGACAAGTGTGCATGCTATGCTAGTACTTGGTTTAGTCTTTCGATCTATCTTACACTAAAGGTTACTAAAATATGAGCATTATTGTGGAGCTTGTTAACTCCGGCATTGAGGGTTCGTGTAATCCTACGCAATGTGTTCATCATCCAACAAGAGTGTAGAGTCTGCATTTATCTGTTCTGTTATGTGATCAATGTTGAGAGTTTCCACTAGTGAAAGTCTAATCCCTAGGCCTTGTTCCTAAATACTGCTATCGCTGCTTGTTTACTGCTTTACTGCGTTACTACTGCTACATTACTACTGCTTGTTTATCGTCCCGGGCAAAGCACTTTTCTCGGTGTCGTTGCCGTTGCTACTGCTTATTCATACCACCTGTATTTCACTATCTCTTCGCCGAACTAGTGCACCTATTAGGTGTGTTGGGGACACAAGAGACTTCTTGCTTTGTGGTTGCAGGGTTGCATGAGAGGGATATCTTTGACCTCTTCCTCCCTGAGTTCGATAAACCTTGGGTAATCCACTTAAGGGAAACTTGCTGCTGTTCTACAAACCTCTGCTCTTGGAGGCCCAACACTGTCTACAAGAATAGAAGCTCCCGTAGACATCAGTGAGCAAGCCCTCCCATTAGTATCAGAGGAATTTAATTTGACAAGGGCTACAGGACGACATCACCAAAAAGGGTTAATTGGTTCTATGCAACTCCTCAATTCACAAGTTGTGTTTATGCCATTACAAAAACTGAAGTTGTGTTTATGCCACTCTCAATTCTCAATAACCCCTTCTATGCCATTTTCAGTTTATACTTTCGTATTGACCAAAATAATACTGTGTTCAGATTTGGAGCGACTTTTGGGTGTTTCGGGCACACAAAAAATCCAAAAATTTCAAATTCTGAAAAAAATTATAACTTCTCAGAAAATCTAAAAAAAAATTACAGGAAATCAAAAACACTGAAACGAGTATACTGTTTTAATTTGAGCCATTTATGTGCGGATTTGCATAAAAAACTGACATTTTATGTTCTGTCTAGAAATTGGTAAAATTTTGTCCAAAAAATCAAACTCTTTCGAAAAATCTGAAAAATTTACAGAATGTCAAGAACACTAATATGAGTCTACTATTCTAATATGAGCCATTTCTGGGCACATATGATCCATTAAAAATATGTGCAAAGTACGGCCAGATTATCTGAGAGTATGTACAAATTGTAGTATAGGGTACAAATACTGGATACATAGGCAGTATATGATGTTGTAATGCTGAAAATGGCATAGAAAGGGGTATTGAGAACTGAGAGTGGCATAGACACAACTTCAGTTTTTTAATGGCATAAACACAACTTGTGAATTGGGGAGTGGCATAGAACCAATTAACCCCACCAAAAAAGGGTGACGCATGTCTCCTTCACCAAAACAGCAATACCTGTCTGAAACAAGTACATGAACACAAGTACACCACCATAATAATAATACTACATGGACACAAGTACCAATATATAATAAAGTAAGAGTACTAGTTTGTTTACATTTACACAGGCCACTTTTACGAACAAAATTCGAAAATTAACCTTCAGACATTCGGAAGCCAGGTGACACAGCAGTCATCAATGATTGCAGCTAGCGGTACACAGTGACCTTGTCAAGATCTACCTTGAGCCTGCTTGACGCTTCAGCTCGGAGTTGAGAGCCTTCTCCTGTGACAGCTCGGCCTCTAGTTTGTCCGTCCTAACCGTGAGGTTCGGGATCGGTCCGGCGAGTTTGTCCATGGTCTCCGCCTGGCCGAGGCTCCGCCGCTGGATCTCGTTACTCTCAGTGAACGATTTCATGGCGATATCATCGAGAATGCGAATCCGGATCTTCTCAGTGGCGAGCTCAGAATAAAGTCTCATGCACTCATTGGCGAGGGCGCTTCTGTCCGCCGTCTCGACGCAGAAATCGCCCATAACCATTTCTAAAATGGTCCCGATCTCGTAGCGGGGATTCTATCAGATGGGGATGGAGCACAAAATCAGAAGTGTACCCAGAGAACTACCAAGAAAGAGAGAATGGGAATCCCAATTTGCAAGAATGTCTATACCTCGCTGCTTTGAGAAGTTGGCTCCGTGGAAGATGTTTCTGCAGGCAGGAGGGCTGCGGGAAAACTAAGGCTGCCCGACCTGAAAATACGATTGAGAGAAGGTTCGAAAAGGATGGGATGATAAGTTCTGAAAGACATAGAAAGATGCGCAAGAACGGAGGATCGCCTGAAGGTAGCAGTCGCGGGCTGCGACGCCCTTGAAGACTCTCGCGCAGAAGGCACCTCGACAGCAGCACAGGGACGCCATTGCTGGGATTCCCTCAGCTTCGCCGCAGCTGCACGAGCCCTTCTGTGGCGAGACTTGCTCCCGGTCATGGTGGCGAAGTAGTATTCCAAGAGGTAAATGAAGTGGTGAACTGAGGAAGACGGCTAGAGCAAAGGTTAGTCCTTAAATTTGGCCTCCCCGTCTCCTCGGCTCCTCGCGAGTAGTAGGAGTAATACTTATCTGGTCAAAGAGCAAACTTCAAGGCAGAGACTTGGTGGGCCATTCATCTCCAACTATACTTCCTCCGATCCGAATGATACAATACCAAATTTTTGAATGACAAATCACCCAAAACAAGTATTCCAGGAGTATATGTAAGCTTTGGTGTTTTTACAATATAGTACTAGCAAGATGGCATGTGATGGCTCCAAGAGCTTGTTTCACAATTTTACATTTTTTGAACCTTGATCTGTAGTACTGGGCAAAACCCTAGTTTAACCTATTTAATTATAGATTCGTAGCTCGATTTTTCTACGTACCTTTTTATTATTACTCTACTATGCAGCACATATGTGTTTGCCCGTCGAGTGAAACTCGGAGGAAGAGGGATCACTCGGAAGGAGAGAAGAAGGAGGGAGAGCATTATGGTGTCTCCCCTTTTTCGGGTGATGATGTTGACTGTGTGCAGGTTTTGTCAGTGAGCAGGAGGTGCGAGCGAGCGAGCGAGGCCGAGAATGAGAGAGATTTTTTGTGTGTGTGAGAGGGACAACCGAAGGATCCTGAAGGACCCAGAGACTTCCAATACGCATCCTGATGCGTCTTCTCTTGACAAAGAAGATGGCTTGGAGTTTGCGTACCTACCGCACTTGACTTGTGCTCACTGAAGTGTGGGACCTCACGCATGGGCACCACACGTAAGTGACAGACCTGTTGGTGTAAAAACTCGGTTGATTATTATACTAATACATTTGTACTGTACAAAGTTTCCTATGGATTCAAGGGTACGAAAGCCAAGTTAACTCATTTACATGACATTATTTTTTCCATGAAGCCAAGTTAACTCATCTATCAATTGGTACATTTTGGAGTGACTAAGAAGGATCCAGGCTTACTTTTTTATTTTCATGTTTTAAACATGTTTAAATCGTGGTCAAACCTATGATTTGACCAAGATTCAAATGGGCATAAAAATTCAAAAAAAACAAAAACAATGAAAAACAAAAGCACGTCGTCTTCTTATGTCATATAGTAAGCATTCAAGGTGATAAACACGGTCTGACATATTCAAACCACAAAAATCATGTATCTACCCCCTAACCCTAACCTCTATCTTATGAAGTCAAGCACGATGAGAAGTTGTTTTGGGTTTCAAACATGGACATTTCAAAAACAATCCCAAAAGCTTCATTTTGGAGTGACTAAGAAGGATACAAGCTTACCTTTTCATTTTCATGTGTTAAACTTGTTTAAATCTTGGTCAAACCTAGCTAGGATTTGACCAAGAGATTCAAATGGGCATAAGAATTCAAAAAAAAACCAAAGCGCGCATGGTCTTTTATGTCATATAGTAAGGCATTCAAGTTGATAAACAAGGTCTATAAATATTTAAAACAGACGAATCATGTATCTACCCCCTAACCATAAACTATGTCTTGTGAAGTCAAGCATGAAGAGAAGTGGTTTTGGGTTTCAAACATGGAAATTTCAAAAACCTACCAAAAGCTTCATTTTAGACTAAGAAGGATCCAGGCTTACCCTTTTCATTTTCATGTTTTAAACTTGTTCAAATCTTGGTCAAACTTAGGATTTGACCAAGATTCAAATGGGCATAAAAATTCAAAAAAAAATGAAAAACCAAAGCACATATATAGCCTTCTTATGTCATATAGTAAGCACTCAAGTTGATAAACATGGTCTAGACATATTCAAACCAGAGAAATCGATCATATATCTACCCCTAACCCTAAACTTTGTCTTCCGAAGTGTCGATCAAGCACGAAGAGAAGTCGTTTTGGGTTTCAAACATGGAAATTTCAAAAACTTCCCAAAAGCTTCACTTTGGAGTGACTAAGAAGGATCGATGCATGCTTACCTTTTCATTTTCATGTTTTAAACTTGTTTAATTAAATCTTGGTTAATTAAACCTAGGATTTGACCAAGATCAAATGGGCATAAAAATTCAGTAAAAATAGAAAAAATGAAAACCAAGGCACATAGTATTCTTATGTCATATAGTAAGCATTCAAGTTGATAAACAAGGTCTAAACATTTTCAAACCAGGCAAATCATGTATCTACCCCTAAACCTAAACTCCATCTTATGAAGTCGATCAAGGATGAAGACAAGTGGTTTTGGGTTTCAAACATGGAAATTTGAAAAACCTCCCAAAAGCTTCATTTAATTTAGAGTGACTAATTAAGAAGGATCCATGCATACCTTTCATTTTCATGTTTTAAACTTGTTCAAATCTTGGTCAAACTTAGGATTTGACCAAGATTCAAATGGGCATAAAAATTCAAAAAAAATGAAAAAACAAAGCACACATATAGCCTTCTTATGTCATATAGTAAGCACTCAAGTTCATAAACATGGTCTAGACATATTCAAACCAGAGAAATCGATCATATATCTACCCCTAACCCTAAACTTTGTCTTCCGAAGTGTCGATCAAGCACGAAGAGAAGTCGTTTTGGGTTTCAAACATGGAAATTTCAAAAACTTCCCAAAAGCTTCACTTTGGAGTGACTAAGAAGGATCGATGCATGCTTACCTTTTAATTTTCATGTTTTATACTTGTTTAAATCTTGGTCAAACCTAGGATTTGACCAAGATTCAAAATGTGCATCAAAATTAAAAAAAATAGAAAAATTAAAAACCAAATTAAAGCACAAAGTTTTATTATGTCATATAGTAAGCATTAAAGTTGATAAACAAGGTCTAGACACATATTCAAACAAGACAAATCATGTATCTATACCCCTAACCCCTAAACTCTATCTTATGAAGTCAACATCATGAAGAGAAGTGGTTTTGGGTTTCAAACATGGAAATTTCAAAAACCTCCCAATAGCTTCATTTTAGAGTGACTAATATAAGAATGATCCATGCTTACCACCTTTTCATTTTCATATTTTAAACTTGTTTAAATCTGTGTGTCAAATTACACCTATGATTTGACCAAAAGATTCAAATGGGCATAAAATTAAAAAAAATCAGAAAAATGAAAAACAAAAGCATATAGTCTTCTTATGTCATATAGTAAGCATTCAAGTTGATAAACAAGGTTTGGACATATTCCAACCTAGGCAAATCATGTATCTACCCCCTAGCCCCTAAACTCTATCTTATGAAGTCAAGCATGAAGAGAAGTGGTTTTGGGTTTCAAACATGAAAATTTCAAGAACATCCCAAAAACTTCATTTTAGAGTGACTATAAGAAGGATACATGCTTCCCCTTTTCATTTTCATGTTTTATACTTGTTTAAATCTTGGTCAACCCTAGGATTTGACAAAGATTCAAATGTGCATCAAAATTAAAAAAATTTAAAAATTAAAAACCAAAGCACATAGTTTTCTTATGTCATATAGTAAGCATTAAAGTTGATAAACAAGGTCTAGATATATTCAAACAAGAAAAATCATGTATCTACCCCTAACCCTAAACTCTGTCTTATGTAGTCAAGCATGAAGAGAAGTGGTTTTGGGTTTCAAACTTGGAAATTTCAAGAACCTCCCAAAATATTCATTTTAGAGTGTCTAAGAAGGATCCATGCTTACCTTTTCATTTTCATGTTTTAAACTTGTTTACATCTTGGTCATAGCTAGTATTTGACCAAGATTCAAATGGGCATAAAATTAAAAAAAACAAAAAAATGAAAACCAAAGTACATAGTCTTCTTATGTCATATAGTAAGCATTCAAGCTGATAAACAAGGTCTAGACATATTCAAACCAAACAAATCATGTATCTACCCCCTAACCCCTAAACTCTACCTTATGAAGTCAAGCATGAAGAGAAGTGGTTCTGGGTTTCAAACATGGAAATATCAGAAACCTCCCAAAAGCTTCATTTAGAGTGACTAAGAAGGGTCCATGCTTACCTTTTCATTTTCATATTTTAAACTTTTTTAAATCATTTTCAAACCTAGGATTTGACCAAGATACAAATATGGGCACAAAATAAAAAAATCAGAAAAATGAAAAACAAAAGCACATATATTGTCTTATTATGTCATATCGTAAGCATTCAAGTTGACAAACAAGGTCGAGATATATCCAAACCGGACAAATCATGTATCTACCCCATGTTGATCTTATGAAGTCTAGCATGAAGAGAAGTCGTTTTGGGTTTCAAACATGGAAATATCAAAAACCTTCCCAAAAGCTTTATTTTGGAGTGACTAAGAAGGATGCAGGCTTACCTTTTCATTTTCACGTTTTAAACTTGTTTAAATCTTGGTTAAACCTAGGATTTGACCAAGATAAAATGGGCATAAAAAATCAGAAAAAATCAAAAAAATGAAAACCAAAGCACATAGTATTCTTATGTCATATAGTAAGCATTCAAGTTGATAAACAAGGTCTAAACATTTTCAAACCAGACAAATCATGTATCTACCCCTAACCCTAATAAACTCTATATATTTTACGAAGTCGAGCATGAAGAGAAGTGGTTTTGGCTTTCGAACATGGAAATTTCAAAAACCTCCTAAAAGCTTCATTTTAGAGTGACTAAGAAGGATCCATAATTACCTTTTATTTTCATGTTTTAAACATGTTCAAATCTTGATCAAACCGTACCTAGGATTTGACCAAGATTCAAATGGGCACAAAAATTTAAAAAAATTGAAAAACCAAAGCACATAGCCTTCTTATGTCATATAGTAAGCACTCAAGTTGGTAAACAAGGTCTGGACATATTCAAATCAGAAAAATCTTGTATCTACCCCTAACCCTAAACTTTGTCTGATGAAGTCAAGCACGAAGAGAAGTCGTTTTGGGTTTCAAACATGGAAATTTCGAAAACCTTCCCAAAAGCCTCATTTTGGAGTGACTAAGAAGGATGCAATCTTACCTTTTCATTTTCATGTTTTAAACTTGTTTAAATCTTGGTTAAACCTATGATTTGACCAAGAGCAAATGGGCATAAAAATTCAGAAAAAATCAAAAAATGAAAACCAAAGCACATAGTATTCTTATGTCATATATTAAGCATGCAAGTTGATAAACAAGGTCTAGACATATTCAAACCAGAAAAATCATGTATCTACCCTAACCCTAAACTATGTCTTATGAAGTCAAGAATGAAGAGACGTGGTTTTGGGTTTCAAACATGGAAATTTGAAGAACCCCCCAAAAGCTTCATTTTAGATTGACTAAAGGATCCAGGTCGGGATTACCTTTTATTTGCATGTTTTAAACTTGTTCAAATCTTGGTCAAACCGTACCTAGGATTTGACCAAGATTCAAATGGGCATAAAAATTCAAAAAAATGAAAAACCAAAGAACATAGAGCCTTCTTACGTCATATAGTAAGCACGCAAGTGTTGATAATTAAGGTCTAGACATATTCAAACCAGAAAAAATCATGTATCTACCCCTAACCCTAAACTTTGTCTTATGAAGTCAAGCACGAAGAGAAGTCGTTTTGGATTTCAAACATGGAATTTTCAAAAACCTTCCCAAAAGATTCATTTTTGAGTGACTAAGAAGTATGCAGGCTTACCTTTTTATTTTCATGTTATAAACTTGTTTAAATCTTGGTTAAACCTAGGATTTGACCAAGATCAAATGGACATAAAATTCAGAAAAAATCAAAAAAAAAGAAAACCAAAGCACATAGTATTCCCATGTCACATATAGTAAGCATTCAAGTTGATAAACAAGGTCTAAACATATTCAAACAAGACAAATCATGTATCTACCCCGTAACCCTAAACTCTGTCTTATGAAGTCAAGCATGAAGAGAAGTGGTTTTGTGTCAACACCCGGATTTTTAAGTCCAGATGCCTATTATGTCATTCATCGCAATCCCAGGATAATGTTGTTGCGAGGCATAATAGTCGAATATCACAAA
>NC_061510.1:145686163-145744383 GCF_022539505.1 Lolium rigidum
CTAAGTAGTATTACAAACCTTTATCGGTATCTAATAGAAATACTACTCGTATGAAGCATATCTATGAACATTTAAGGAAATTAGTGACCAGGGTATACCAAAGTATCTAACCTTTTGCAATGGTTGTTGAATGATGTCATAATACTGGTGCTTATAGTATCTTGTGTCCATCCAAAACTGATCAATTATAAAAGAAATCAACAACACTCGTACACTACCAGCAATAAAATTGTGAAGAAAAAGGCACAAGCTCAGTACCGAAGGAATGTTTTGTATCCACCTATCATATGGTTTACCAACAACCTGATATAGACCAATAAGCAACATAGAATTAAAAGAGAAAATATAAAAGAAACAACAATATCCAAGTGATTAAACATCCTACCTTCTGAAAAACATCGCACCATGAACATGAGCCATCCTTCATGCGTGACATTGCTCGATAATCCTGACAATTTATAGAATATTTAATTAAGGTTCACTAATTATTTGAAGCACAAAAAGAGTTGACATAAGAGATCAGACCATAATTCCACGAATAACATAATATTTTGGAAGATCAGACCCAGTGAAGACTTGCTTGTTGAATTTGTCCACAAGTTCTGAACAGCATTTCTGGTCCTACAAAAACAAGCACACAGCAATGGAGACATTACAGGACTAGTTCAAGCATGTGTACTAGTAAATATAAAGTGTTTATTGATGGGACAAGTACCCAATCAATAGCATCATCGTCAATGCAGAAAAAGTCTTGACGGCCCAGCTGATCAATCAAACTTTGAACTTCAATTCTTAGCTGGAAATTGACACATCCAACAAATGGTTAGAAAAGGCATGGAAGTGCATATTTGCGTAGTTCACAGACCAGTACAAGTTGGATTGAACAAAGTTTTCAGATGCCAAATCTGGAGAGTAAATGACAGCAAATAGATACCTTGGGGGCTACATACAAGGAAGTAGATAAAAACAATAAATCGCCCTCTAGGTCCTTGTATTGCTTTCTCACTTGGTTCATATTATCTAAGTGCAGCTCGCATATTATCAAATTCATAATTCTTAAAGTCCATACGGAACTGAATTGTGACCCGCTTTAGACTGCAGCCACGTGTAACACGAAAACGATTTGAGACAATGTTTACTCCCTCCGACCCAATGCATGTGGCGTCCTCGTTATTCGTGTTTTAACTTTGGCCACTAATTTGATCAATAATACATGTGTCACATATTCTAAAAATTATACCATTAGAAACTTTATTTGAATATACAAATTCAATGGTGTATTTTGTTGGTCAAATTGATGGTCCTTAGACCTCAAAAGGCGCTTATTCGAATAGGAACTCAATGGTACAAGTTTCGTGACATATAATCCGTATTTTGTTGGTCAAACTGATGGCCAAACTAGACCTAAAAAAGGCGAGTTGGCCACCTAAATGGGGATGGAGGGAGCAATTACTAATTTGTTTTAAGGTGAACTGTGCAGATTTCACGCAAAGCAAAATGAAATTAATCCATACACAGCCACACATGACCAACGGCATAGTTACGGGATTCACTCCAACCCCCAGGATCCCGTTTGAGCAATCTCGATCATGGTTCGAAATCGCTATAGAATGCCCCTGATTTAGGAGGCGGTTTGGTCAATGCAGGGAAACCAAAAACTAATAAAGCATGATATTAATTCAAGAGATAAATATGGAAAATAACGCCAGTCAGCACTCACCACACACCCCTGCAGTTTCGTTGGGGCACTAATTAAAAACAAACATAGACAAGGCAGCAATCCATAGTTGCAACTTGCAAATAGCGTATCTTCCAAGTTGGCTTGTACATTTCATTTTGGCAAACACATAGCCGTAGCAAAAAGTTGCATGAACCTTTTATGCATTGGAGTTTCCCAAGAAAAGTTTCATGCAAACTACATCCTAAAAAAGGCACTTAAAGCGCGAAGCCAGACGACGGCTTAGTACAGAGGCAGAAGCAGCTAGCAGCAAGCACCAGGAGGAACAGCTCCACTGACTTTGCTTTTCCTATGTTAGGCTAACTTAGCCTGTTGGATAAGAAACTAGAGGTCAAGATTCTGTGGTCTAGACGAAGCACTGTGGACTCTGCACTGTTGGCAAATGGTGTACTGTGGACTTTGCTTTTTAAGGCGCTCACATACTGTACTGTCAGATCTACACTACAAGCCATTCAGTCACGGGCACACAACAAGCAAAGTCAGAGGGGCTCGTTCCACAGCACCATGGGTCGACTGGTCCATGGCGTCCAAAAGCTGCCAGAGGGATGCCTTCCCCGCCTAAGCGACGACCTGGACGCCTAAAAGGTCGAATCTGGACGCCTTAGACACGAGCCTAAGGCGAGGACGACGCCTTGCCATCTGCAGGCGCTCTGATGCAGGTGACAACTAGGCGACGCCTTAAAAAAACATGAGCTTGAGTGTCTGTAACATAATTCCATAACAGTTGCATCAACCTTTTTTTAAGCCATTACTAATTGCTGCATGGCTGGTAGATGATTGCTGTCAGGTTGGTAATAATCGAGTGCCATTACTTTGTCGGTCCGAACCAAGGAACCGTTAGAAATGTTTTCAAATGGACATTGTTCTCTCTTTGATCAGGGATGGAGGATATATCTAGTGATACCAACCTTTTGATGATACCATGATACCAATTTAAGAAAAGTAATGAAAAAAAAATCGAGAGCAAAAAAAGTAATGAAAATGATCATAAGAAACTCTAGATTTTGCTCACGGCATGGACACAAAATCAATCTACGATAAATTGCTAACCAAATAAAAGGTACTATCATGTGTTCTCGTGTAGAATTACTTTCTCCTATTTGAAGATCCTATGCAACATAAATGATACTCCCTCCTTTCCAAAATAGGATGCATATAGTTTTTGGTCAAAGTCAAACTTTTTAAATTTTGATCAACTATATAGAATAAGTATCAACATTTATATATAATCTCAAACCAATATTGTTAGACCCATCATGAAATATACTTCCATATTGTGTACTTTTGGTATTATAGATGTTTATGTCTTTCTCTATGTAGTTAGTCAAACTTTTTGGGAAGGAGTATAACCCATGGAAATTATTTCTTGTACACCAACTGACATGACTGCTGACATTTTTGTTAGCAATTTCTAAAACCCATTTAAGAGTTGATAGACATTTAATGGAGCTGATTGGAGGGATGACTAAATTTAGTCAAAAAGTACTTATAGACTGGTATCATGTAATTCAGTAGTTTGTCCACCTTCAGACCACACAACCTCTTGAATCAGCACAAACCATTGACACGAGAGTGTACATATGAGAGAGAAAGGAAGAAAAGAGGGAAGATGGTGAGAGGATTTGCCATTAAAACTACCATGCAAATGACCTTCAGACCATATGACTAATAAGTAGAAGCAGCAACACAACCTGACAAAAAGAAACTACAGGTAACTTCAACAAATTTAAGGACAAGCAGAACAAATAGAAAGCACACCTGTGCATCCCTAGTAACACGTTGAAAACATTTGTAAAATAAATGTAATTGATCTCGCCTGCCCAGAAGCTCAGCTCTTCGCTATAGAAAGGTAGAAAATTGTGATGAATACATTTCCATGAAAATATAATTCATAAATAAAGGAAAACTATTAGTGAGGACCTCAAAAGACAACTTAATGAGATCATGATCCAGAGCTGAAAACTGTCTACTATCATTAAGAACAGCCTTCAGTGCATCACCGTGTGAACCTGCATCACCCTGTGAACCTCAACAAGTTAACGAGGTAATCATTTGCAGGTACATATAAATACAGGGCATTGTTGCAACCATTGAAGAACTAACCTTGCTGAGATAATGATCTAACACACCTGAAGCCAAATGTGCATCAAATTGTTCATGCAATCTTGCTTGTTCTTTCGCGACAATATACTGGAAAAAGAAATAATTTCATGATATACTAAATGTAGCCAAAGTGAAACATCAAGAGCAGTCATATATTGGAATTTTTCTTCTTACGAAAATAACGAGGGCCTGAGTTTGAAAAACTGACTTTGTTTCGCCAACAAGCCTGTTAATATTGGTCAAAGAAAACATGTATCTGACAAGCAGTGTTTTGAAAGACGGAGGCTACAGAATTATGTTAGAAGTCTTCACTTTAAGACGGTTACAAGTTGTTTCACCAGATACATAGAATTATAAAAGGTCAAACAAAAATCTCTTGTGTCTGCCATCGGTTCACAAAGATCAGATATGTTGTATTCGTTTTCTTTTCTCTTAACGCAGTTTCCTCTCTTCCATATTCTATTTGGAAAAATCTCTACTTTACACTAATAAATATATTCCGTTCAACCATCTCGATGAAAGCTGTGTTGCATATCAAATAATACACTAAATGCAGGAGCAGGACGATGACTTTGCTAAAATATAACTACAATGAAATGTGCGAAATAATTTAATAATTTACTTGGCATATAGGCAGACGATAAGGAAAGATTAACAGTTCTGCCACACGCACACATGATGGGACATACCTCTTTGTTCCTGTTATCAATATAATTTTTTGCGTAAGGTCGCAAACGCACCGGAAAATCTCTTACATCTGGTAGCAACGGCTGAAAAGAAGAAAATTTGTATTGTAATTGCATATTTCCGAAGCGTGAACACAGGGGGAAATATACCTGCAGAAAAGTTATGTTTTCCAGAGAAGTCACGTGATGAAGTATTTTCTTGAGCACATCTTTGTGTTCCTGCATAATGAAATTGGAATTCAATTTAAAATTTTGAGGAAGAACATAAAAAAGTTAACTCTAAAGTTTCTTCATGTTACCCACCTTACGTATCATAGGATGGAACTGAGGCTCCCACAAAAACAGTATTGCACAGAAAACCTGAGAAAGGAGTGATTAGAATAATCCTCAATTATATGCATGTGAGTATGAAATTACTCACCTCAAGAGCATCAGCCCTAAGAAATTCAGCAAGATCAGGATAAGCATCTGACTCTTCCACAAGTTCCACTACACTGTCATCATAACTTGAGTGCTGCATGTTATCCACATATCGTAATTCTGGTGAGTCTTGTAACATTTTAAACTCAGTTTTAATATAAGAAATGGAACACTTACCTGAATATAAGGTTTAAAATCAATGAGTAAACACAAAAATTCGAACATTTTATCATTCCGTCTCTGCCAATGCATCGCAGACATTTTGCGCTTCAGAAGCAAAAAAAATAAGATAATCATTAGGCAATATATTGATATATGCGAAAAAATGTATTTTTCTAAGACTACATACCCACATCCACACCACTTACATGATATTAGTTATACTTGCATAAGTATATACATAATAAAATTCAATGGGGTTCTTAGTTTCCATGGTATACTACTTCTCAATACTAAACTCGAATCCAAGTATTTTGCGTAGTGAAATCGTTGGCATGATGATGCCAACGTATCATGGTGGCCCATTCCAATATATGCATGGTAAAAAGCAACAATGTTGGATACACGATAAAAGTAGCACTGGTAGTAACGTAATAACATTAATAAAATTACCTTCACCATAGCGGACATGGCCCAGAGGTAATCATGAGAAGGGCTACCAATAGCATATTTGGATACAAATTTAGGATCTAATTTCTCAAAGAGAACCCGCGGTGAAGAAGAATCGCGCTGTAAATAAACAAACAATCATATAAAAACAACTGTTTTGTGAATACCAAATTGCATTAGTCTAAGGAACTTTATGGGTGAAGTATTGATTCAATAAAGAATTTACCTCCAAGCAGTCATCCATTTCATTCACTTGATGCAACATGTCGATATAACCTGGAATATATTTACTAAATTCTTCTTCAACCTGATGTGAGCAAAAAAAAAATTAGACGAACTGTTAAAAAGGGAAACCATTTCAAGCACGTAAAGTACATAGAAAATTATCAAGTCAGGAACAAGGAGGAACATATCGATATCAAACAAGAGGGGTAGGAAATATACCTCCCATATCCACACAAATTCTTCCAGTTCATGCATTGATTTTTTTCTACGGCCAACAACCAACTTTTTCTGTTTGAGCCAACTTTGAAAGACTTCGTAAATCCTGTCCTTGGGTTTTTCTTCACACGCTAAATCCTGAAATTTTAAGATTTCTTTAGTGTTCAACATTATTTTTCTTCCCCAAAATCCTAAAATTCAAAATATCTCTTTGCTGATTCTACTATATTTCCCTTCGCCCTCGATAAATCTTGGGAAGATGTTATCCAATAGAAAGGGAGATTCAGATTTAATATATCCTACAAAAAGGAAGATATAGACACAGAACATAAACTTAGAGTGTACCGGTTAATTACCTGATTTGGACAATGAACACAGCGAAATGCCTGATAACAAAGATCTTTAATTATCACATCACCAGGTTGAGTGCCCTCCAAACTTGACTCGAAAGGTAACCACTGAATTAGATGAGGAATCATATCTTCAACAAAAGATATAATGGCATCATGACGTGTAGCAGTAGCAACTTCCATGACTTTGTAACAAAGTGGAACCAATGTCATCTTTGCTTCATCAACATTCCATGCTCCAAAGATGTAGTAAATTAAACTCAGCACTTCAAGCCTAAGGACATCATGGCATAGAACATACCTACAAGTGAAACGACATATCTCAAATAACCTGATACACAGCAAACTTAATAATTAAAAAAAACAGTTAAGTTCGATAGTATTACCCCACAAGAGATCTTGAACAAAGAAACTCTGAAGATCCATATAATTGTGGACATGCTATTACAGCGAGCAATTCTGATGCTGCACGGGTCAACTGAATAATAAGACTCAATCCTAATTTATTAGCTTCTTCCTTCGATGAGAAAATGTCAGCAATTTTATCAGGAACTTCCACTGCACCATCGTGCAAAAGTGCACACCATGACTTATAAAGCTTGGTGTGAAGATAGTGAAAGACTGGCTCTAGTATTTCATGTACCAACTTTGGCCGAAGCTCTTCAGGACAACTTTTCATAAATGGAATAATTTTATACATGATGACCATAGTCAGCTGATCAAATCCCATCCACTTCAGAACCTTCTTGAGAGTGCCACATATGGCTGAACAATCTAAGGACCCATCAACTATAAGAGTAAAGAAGGGAGCTTTTGGTACATGTCCCTGGAATGCAACAACCATAATTAATTGACTTAGATGCAAATATTTTCTAGGGCAGAGTTGGGGTACACCCACAAAAATTTCAAAGGCAAATTGTAGATTAATTGGCATCAATCGTTTATTCGTAAATATAATATTTCAAGATTTCACTTACTAATTCTACAGTCAAGGAAAAGAGAAAAAAGGGAGACAAAGCAGGAACATGCAATACCTGCTCGCTTGAAAATCCTGGAACTAAAGCAGGTTCATCACTCGAATGAGAATTACTTTCATTATTATCAGCATCAACAGCAGTAATTGTTTCCGTGTCTTCACTACTGCTCTTTGTATCTGCCACCATTAACTGCACAGCACAATAAATCAGTATGAAAAGGAGTCCAGATTCCTGAATAAAATTAGTAAACCTCAAAGCAGGAGTTACTTTGTACTACATTCTTTCATCAAATTGCAACAATAAATTTACAATATTTTTAGATAAAACTTGGAAAACTACCTCCTCCAGCCTTTCTTTCTTTAGTTGCTCGGCTATATTTTCAAAAGAATCAGAATTAGTAACAGCATTTCTGATGATAGTAATGACATGGCCGAGATGGTGATCAAGAAATTTATTTTTTGCTTCCACAGTTCTTTTAAACCTCCTAGCGGTCACAGGAATCTGCTTCGCTGTAAACCAAAATAGAGGGATGCATTAGCCGAGCTAACTCATGCATTACGCAATATATGTACAGAAATTAGCAAATAGCGATACCTATCTCAAGTAGAGTCTTGCTGGGTAATATATAAGCAGTGCTCTCATCCTCAATACGAGCAACACTATCTCTCCATTGATACAGGCCCTGTGATTGAAAACAACTAACTAAGTCATGGTAGAAAACTAGTGGTTTTATTTCAGCTTCTAAATAGGAATTAGATCATAACTGGCAGACTAGCACTAGCTATTCGCTAAGCAAAAGCATAAAAGAAAAAATAGAATAGTTTCATTAAATAAAATTGAGATAAAATTTTCAGTAAGGTGTGACATACTGACATCTAGAGTTATAAACAGCAAAGTATATAAAATAATAAGGCATCCACAGGGACCAAACTTTGGGCCTGAAAGAATTACATGTGCATTTCAGCAAAACGTCATGTGTATGTATTGAAGTGCAGATAACTTATCCAGGGTCAAGATGCCAGTATCATGCAGAACCGCAAACACTCCAAAAAGGGAAAAAGAAAAGTACTTACAGCGAGAACTGCAAGCTGCCTTGCGCTCAATTCATTCTCTTTAAGCCTGAAATACATAAAAAAATTGAATTACAATGCTTGAATAGGTTCTAATACAAAAACATTGGTTAACCAAGAGAAATACAAACCCATGTATGTGAAGGTATGATTTATCAGTCGGTGGCTCCTTCTCGTATAGTTGCAAGCAGATTTCATTGCTACACTTGCAAACCTGCAGTAATGGCAGACACATCAGTTTACTTGTTTGTATGCTCTACAGTCCACACCAGTTCAACCACCAAAGCCCTTAAGCCAATCCATAAGCAACAATGCTACAATAAAAGATGTGCTTGTGCTCTTCAGTGCACTTCACTCGAGAGCGCCCATTCTTAAATTCAAATGCTAAAATGATTGCAAGAACTAAAGGGAATCAAATTCTGCATAGAATTTGTTGCTAGCAGATGCGGAGAATATTAAACAATGCAGTAAAAATAACATTACCATCAGGCAAGCAAACAAAGAAAGGCTAGTGAGCAACAAAATAATACCTCCAAAAGAAGATCATTTTCACCTGAAGACTCATTCATCAACCTCAAACGCATTAAGTCATATATGTACAGCAGATAGTGTGTAACTTCTCTAGCACACCTGCACAGCATAGTCACGATCATACAAACTTGACGGGCATGATTAGCAAGAGCAGAGTCCAAAATAAAATAAAAGAACAAAATGAGGGGCAATCTAAAGAAAATCCAAGTGGAAATTTTGAGGCAATGTACTTGGTCATTCTATCAGGAAGTGGCCTCTGCCTCCAATCTGCACGCTGACATCTACGAGATATATATGTCTTAGCAATTTTCTTCGGAATAGAATTCACGGCATGCTACAGCAGAATGTGTTCAGGAGATGGATGAGAATTCGTATGTACCTTTTTTTTGCTATCACTCCGCAGAAACTAAGCAAAAGATGCTTCAGGCTAACATGGCCCATCTGTAAGATTCTTGAAGCCTGTTCGCAGTTAGAAGATCAAGCTTCAACTATCAAAGAATGAAGCATGAAAGAAGAACAAATGAACTGGGATTCAAAGACCATGCTGATGTTCATATATCCAACATTATACCTGTCCTATGTCAAAAAGGTTGCATATATATATTCCAAAATCACGTTGAAGCCACATAATATCACGAGTGGTCCCGTACATTACCTACTTTGTCATGAGAGAGATGGAAAACTGGATTATGGGGATAAATAGCAAGAAAAACAGTATAACAGAAAGAGCAAGGAGTACCTTTTTCTTAGTTGGATCTTGAAAAGCTTCTCTTAACCTCTCACCAAGATATTTGCGGAGCTTAAGAGTGTCCACAATAAAGTCCTCAGTTCTAGTTGAAATCTGCATTAGGCAGGTGAGACCCTGAAAAGACCTAAAGTGGTTGTATTCCACATTGACCTGAAAACAGTAAGATGAAACATGAATGTCTTTAAGTTAGTAATTACAATACCGCCCAAAAGAATTGATTTAGGATTGGATGGTTCGGTGATTTTTTCAATTTGGTGGATCCATGTCCACTGTGACTAATATGCTAATAGTGTGCCAATAGTAAGCCCATTGGAAGAAAATTAAACAAAACCAGTGTTCAAATCAGTTTAGATGGACATTTGAATTCAGCCTCCTATTTGTGGATTACAGAAAACTATCATATATGAGTGGAGGGCTTCAAATATAAAATTTTGAAAAACTATCAAATGGGTGCAAAACCTTTTATGAACTAATATTTTTTATTAAGTCACCCATGTTTGTAGTGAAGACTGAAGATGCCATAAAAACTCATGAATTTTAACAACTTAAAAAGGCCTAAGGGGATTTTTTGCATACCCACGCTTGAAGATCTATGTACAACAATAATGAAATATTTGAAACAATAAATCTGGTTCCAAATGTGTGAAAGTTTTGACTCATAGAAACTTTGAAGTTAGTTACAGAATATGGGCGTTATGCATTTTGGGCACTGAATGAGGGAAGAAAAAAATCCAACTAGGCAGGTCTCAAATCACATAAGCAGTCTTATAGAATGACAGCTCATATACTATCATCTCCAACTCTAGGATGGCCAGGATTTGATAGATGCTGGAACCATGTTGAAAAATGTATTTCTCATTCAGCACGACATCACTAACTATGTTTCTTTCATCATCAAACAGTTAATATGGTTATGTAGAGCATTTTCAGATTTGGGAAACTGTCAAAGAACAGGAGCTGTATTTGCAGCAATGCAGTCTATGACTATTTAATTTAATATTTGCAGCATGGCATGCGGATATGATTAACAGTTAGTGTTCATGGACAATTCTAGTATGGGAGAAAACCCAGCTTCCTACACAGATCTTAGCATTATAGTCTAGCAGAGCAGTGGCAATTGCAACTCTGATCTTCACAACGCTAACATCAGTCTATACCAGCAAAACTAACTAGACTAATCAATAATTTGTAGTAAAACACCATCCGAGGAATCAAGGTAAGTATTATCCAAAGTATCAAAATTTACAACTAGACAAGTACTGGAGTAGTGAGGCACAAGCAAAAGCACAAGTCATTTGTATGAAGTGGAAGCAAGAAAATTTTGAGATGCTACTAGTACAGCTACTTACAGCAAACTCAGTTGCGTTCTTCAGCTTCCTCACCAGCTTGTTCAAGGTTTTCCGGTCTTGAACAAATGTAAAAGGAGTGTCACTCAACTCAGGTGGTTTTAATGGCGGGCTTTGAGGAACACGCCTGTCAAATAGTTGCTCCACAGGGAGTTTTTCCTGGAATGAGACAAACATGTCACTCCACTACTTGCAGCAGTTTGCTCACTGCAACTTAATTGCCTAGAACTGATATATATGCATGCAGAATGGGACAACATCACTTGTCTAAAAAAAATAATAGTAATAATACTGACATCAACCTGTTTTTTTTTCTGAGAGCAACCACATATTTCATTACTGAGAAGGCATATTTTGCCGTTCCATTCCCCATAGCAATGTTGTTTTGTTTTCCTAGTTTCAGTGATACAATTTCAAATCATATCTAGTCCTCTCTCCTAGCCTAAATCATTTCAATGGTCATGTATAAACTAGTTTTAGGCTCTCTACTTTAAAATATTCAGAGAACTTGTCAATGCCCAAGTGCAATCAATACTTGCCAATCTTTCTAATGCTTTGTTCATAAATTTCCAATCAAACTAGTAACAAGTTATAGGCGGAAAGATGATGTTGTGAGATTAGCACAAAGGCATTATTTTTAGGCTTCCTACTTTCAGGTATTCAGTAAACTCATGGGCATCCATGTGAAGCACTTGCCAATCTTCCTAAGGCTCCAAATTCTCTATATGCTCCTTTGACACCTTCCATCCATAATTTGTATTACATACAAATTTCTAAGCACAATCATCAGAAACAATGGGCGATGATGTGAGATTAACACAAACGTGTGCAGAAATTACTAACCAGTGGGTGTGTGGGACGGGCAGGGGCACCAGCATCAGGGCTCTTCTCAAGCAAGGGATGCTCGAATGGCTTGTTGGTGTTGTCCACCACAATGTGGTACACATCCTGCGGTCGTGGAATAGGAGTGCTGGGGGCCTTTGTCCCCGATGCTGCCGCGTTTTTCACGCGGGAACTCTTTGTCACGGGGCCAGAACCCCCAAAAGCCTCACCTGTCCAAAATACTTCCTCTGACATATGCATCTCCGTCTTCGTCTCTTTCTTCTTGTCGGAAAGAGAGACCTGAGCTCTTGCCATATTCCTCCTCTTCTTCTTGCTGGAAGCAACCTGCCATCTGTCCCGCGCTTCCGCATCCTCCTGTAACTCCTGAGCTCTGCGAGCTCTTGGCATATTGAGCTCTACCGTGTCGAGCCCAAACATGAAGAGCAGATTGTCGTTGCGGACAACGGGACAGTCGTCGAGAGGTCCTCCTAGGGGAACGGCGACTGCTGCTGCTGCTGCTTCGGGAGGAGTCCAATCTAGGGGTCGACCGCACGTACAGGTACAACGGGAAAAGGTAACGAGAGTATTTCAGGATTTGGGACGAAGCGGAGAGCGAGAGAGAAGGCGGCGCTGGGGCGTGGCTGGTGCAGCGGAGGAGGCGTCGAGGAAGGAGGAGGACGGCGCCCCTGGCTTCGCCCGCTCTGCGACGCCCGGGCCCGGCTCCTCTCGCTCGGGGGAAAACGGAGGGCGAGTCGTGGATTACAGATACGCTGGAGTCTCGGGTTTTCTGGGGCCCGCAAACAAAAGCCAGGGTCCGTTCGGAACCTGGTGTGGTCCGGTTTCATCCGACACGCTAGTCTTTTTTTTTTCTTCGAAACCCAGTACAGATGCACTCGCTCAGAGAATGATCCGACACGAACGGCTAGTTGTCGAGGAAACGTCCTCTCCTGCTGAAAATATTTCGCCTTTTAATAAGGAGATATCAAAATGTCAAATGTAAGATTTAAACTCTAATAAGCTAAGCTAAGAGCATCTCCAACAGCCGTGCTAAATTTTAGCGCTGTAAAAGCACTTTGCAGCGCGCTACATCTGTGTTTCGCGCGTGAGGCCATATTCTCCTCCGGCAGAATCTCTAAGTTTTGGAGCTGTAAAACTGGTAGTTTTTTCTGCTCGCGATTTGTGCAGCGCGCTCTTTTCACCAGATAGTGCTTTTACAGCGCGCTCCATTTTACAGCACCGGTTACAACATCTGTTGGAGCAACAATTTACGCCTCTCACGCGATAAACAAGTCGCTTTTTTGAATACAGCGCCTGTTAGAGATGCTCTAAGGGCACCACTGCACCGCTAGTTCCTTGGTGCAAAACAAGAACATCTCCAAACTCACTCAAATCGAATACCGATAGTACGGTTCGACTTGGTCTTTTTGGGTCACGTCCGACCGTACAAACTACGGCCCGCGTCGTCTCCCTGTATATTTGATCAGGGCGGCCTGGTGAATCATTAGCTGGTTTGGAAAAGTGTTCACTAATGCACGCACGTGTTAGTGTATCTCCATCGGTCTAACGTATTTCGGTCACTAAAAAGAAAGCGTGTTTGTTCCCGTTGGTTTGCTCAGCTGGTTGTTTGCGTTTGAGATGCCTCCAGTGGCCTGATGTTTTTGTTTCCTAAAAAATCATTGATAAAACAATTTACATATTGCAAAAAATAAAAACATGAAAATATAAAAAGACCATGGCATGCTAAAATCCTAACCCTAGCCTACGCCTCATCGTTGTTGGGCATGCACTTGGGTTAGGTCGACGAGGTCTGGGATCACCCATGGCCAGTCGGGGACTGGTGGATCAAATGACAGTGCGGCTAGTGGTGGAGGGGGAGTGGCCACTGCTGCCAACAGGTACGTGGCCAAGAGAGGCGACATCGAGTCCTGCAACGCCAGATTGAAGGCGACTTCCTCCGAAAGGCCTTCCAGCATGTGCTCGACATCGTACCGGGGAATTGGCGGCGGCGACTTCAATAGCTCCGATATGAGGATGCCTAGCCTCATTGCTTCCTCCTCGATTAGTTCCTCCGACAGCTCGATTTTCTTGCCCTCCTCTAGTGTTATCTGAATCTCTTGGAGCATGCTGGTGACGAAGTCGCCGGATTCATTCTGCACCACCCTGTCTGGGATGTCTTCGCCCCACATTTCCTGGGGCGGCGGAGGTGGCAGAGTACGCGGCAACGTCCGACGAGGCCGTCGAGACGGGCCGAAGTTGTAGTCATGGCCGCCCATGAAAGTAGGCGACGGACTAGAAGGGAGGTTGATGTGGGCATAACCCTTCGGGTACTCGACATTGCCATACTCGGTGCAGATTATGAAGATGGATCAGCGCAAGGACTCAACAAAGCTGGACCGACAAGGAATATCAACATGAATTACAAGAATAAGACTCCAATACGAATCCTGCTAGGACTCTTGTAAACCCTAACTTGGCTGATATATAAAGCCAGGCAGGGGCACCCCTTAGGACACATATTGAGAGACATAAATCATAGAGCCGATACTGAAGGGTTCGTTGCATGGAAAACAAAAAATTTCTACTGTGAACATGAACAAAAACCAAGATCCAATCTAGGAAGAAGCAAGATCTAATCTACGAAGATCGAAGCAACGAGATGCATGTGAGACTAACCCTCAAATATTCCAAAGCTTACGAGATTAGATCTCGTTGTTGATGTAGTCGATCGTCTCGTGCTGCAATCTGGCAGCACTTCCGTACTCGGTCGTGCGTACGGTGTCGATGAAGCCCGTCCTCTCTCTGTTCCAGCGGGCAGCGGAGGTGTGGTAGATCCCCTCGGAATCCCAGCAGCATGACGGCGTGGTGGTGGAGGTGGAGGAGAAATTCCTGCAGGGCTTCGCCAAGCTCGCACGGGGAAGAAGGAGGAGGGAGAGAGGGGCGGCTAGGGCTTGGGGGATGATGTGTTGCGCCCCAGCCCTCCCCTCCCTCTTATATAGGCGTGGGGGGCTGCCTTGGCCCCTCCTCCAAGCCCTTGGGTCGGCCAAAACAAGGGGGCAACTTTCGCCCCCCCCCCCCCAAGTTAAGTCCCTATTTTCAAGGGATTTGATCTTATCCACTTGATCCAGCCGCATGGGCCTTGGGGGGCTGGTGTGCCTGGCCCATGTGGGCCTATGTGACCCCCTCCGATCCATGTTGGTTGTCCGGGATAGGTGGGACCCACTATGGTACCCTATGGAACCTTCTAGAACCTCCGGTACAATACCGAAAAATCCTGAACTTTTCCGGTAACCCTGAAAATGACTTCCCATATATGAATCTTATTCTCCGGACCTCCTCGTGATGTCTTGGATCCCATCCGAGACTCCGAACAAACTTCGGTCTCCATCTCATATTCTGAATCTACTTATGCGACATTGAACCTTAAGCGCGCCACCCTACGGTTCGTGAACTATGCGGACATGGTCGAGACTCCTCTCCGACCAATAACCAATAGCGGGACCTAGAAATCCATAATGGCTCCCACACATTCAGCGATAACTTAGTGATCGATTGAACCATTTACATACGATACTGATTCCCTTTGTCACGCGATACTTTACTCGTCCGAGGTTCGATCATCGGTATCTCCATACCTAGTTCAACCTCGTTACCGACAAGTACTCTTCACTCGTACCGTGGTATGTCATCTCTTGTGACCTAGTCACATGCTTGCAAGCTAATTAGACGACATTCCACCGAGAGGGCCCAGAGTATATCTATCCATCATCGGGATGGACAAATCCCACTATTGATCCATATGCCTCAACTCATACTTTCTGAATACTTAATCCCATCTTTATAACCACCCATTTATGCAATGGCGTTTGATGTAATCAAAGTATCCTTCTGGTGTAAGTGATTTACATGAGCTCATGGCCGAAGGACTAGGTAACTATGTATCGAAAGCTTATAGCAAGTTGAACTTGAATGACTTGATCTCATGCTACACTTATTTGGGTGTATGTCCATTATATCATTCACCCAATGACATAACTTTGTTATTAACAACATCCAATGTTCATGATCAGGAAACCATGATCATCTATTAATCAACAAGCTAATTTTACAAGAGGCTTACTAGGGACTCTGGTTGTTTGCACAACACACATGTATTAATGTTTCCGGTTAATACAATTATATCATGGAGTGTAAACATTTATCATGAACACTAAGATATAACAATAATTAATTTACTATTGCATCTTGGGCATATCTCCAACAGTCTCCCACTTGCACTAGAGTCAATAATCTAGTTCACATTTGTAAAGATGTAACACCTTGGCCTTCTAGTGCTTATCATGTTTTGCTCACGGAAGAGGTTTCAGTCAACGAATCTGACACTCTCAGAAACGTATGTATTTTGCAATTCATTTGCGTCTCCACGCATCACTTATTTTCAAATGAGTCGGCATTAATCGTATATGTTCAGTCTTCTGGTGGAACCTTAATTCCGCGGTCTGAAATATGTCACTAATATTGTCACACACAATATAGTTTCAAAGTTCTGACACTATCGGAACTACACCAAGTTCTCAAAGAACTCCTCGACTTAAACATCCTCAGTCATTGTCAAAACAATGACATACTTTGCCTTCGTTTGTAGAATCCGTCACAATATTTAGAACTCATCTAAATCTAGCATAGACTTCTTCTAGCTCATTGTGCTACCTTTTAATGAACACTTAGCCTAGTTTAGATTGAAATTCATTTTTATATGTGATCAAACTAATATCGGTGCAACGCCTTACATCGATTTGTTTGTCATTACCTCATACAAAACTATATATCCTTGGCTCTTCCAAAATACTCAAGGATATTCTTACTGTTGTCCAATGATCATCACATAGATCATTCTGATATTTGCTCCTAACTACTTAGAGCATACGACATCTGATTGTGTACATATTATTCGTGATCTAATATCACTCATGTGTTTTTACTCATTGAGTGTCAAATACACTCAAGTCTTGTTAAACCTTCACATGGAAAAGAACACATTCTTAATGTTTTATATTGAACTACTTCAATATTCACTCTATGTACTTTGACTTAAACTTATTTTGCGTTTCAATCTATCTTCATAGATCTTCACGCTAAATCTTTTTTTAGTCCATATCCTTTCATTGAAATTAATTTTCAATGAAACCTTCTAATCACATCAAGTAGATGATTACACTATTTATAATCAACAATATGTCTTCTATATAAAGTATCATAAATATGTCTCAGCGCTCCCACTTAATTTCTTGCAAATGCAAGCATCTTCATCGTTTCGGATGAAATCAAAAAACTCTTTGAATATTTCATCCGTGAAGATTCCAACTCCGCGATACTCACTTCATCCAATTGAAGTTTGTATACTTATCTAGTATTTCATGGACCAGCAAAACTCTTGGTTGTATCTAGTATACATCCTTAATACACACTTCTAGTAAGGAATGTATTCTTGCCATCCTACTAACATATATCGTAAAATAAATATGTAGTGATTACTAGAATAATCCACATAGACTATAAACATCGCTACGGAAGATATAATCTTATCGTAGTCAACTCTTTGAACTTTGTCGTAAATAACTTTTCGACAAGTCGAGCTTCTTCATGGATATTGCATCCAAGTCCATCAATTTTATAGATCTTTTTACTTTCAAGAAAGTATTCACCTATCTTGGATTTCATGGCACTTAGCCATTTTAACGGAGTTAGGGCCCATCATAACTTCTTTGTATGTAGTTGGTTTATTATTGTTCAAAATCAATTCTTTGTCCACAAATCATTTATTTTATCACAAAGTGAACCATACCTACAAGGTTCAACATGTACTTCAATCTCCATGACTATAACACTTTGTAGACATGGGAGCCATGATCGTCGTGGCCGCTTACGGAACCATTTCCGATGCTGCGCTACTCTGATCATCATGCTCAGGTTCATAAACCTTATCAAGTTCCATTGTCCTCCCACTCAAATACTTCGCTAGAAAACAATTTTTGGAAATAAGGAAGAAACATCGACAAACACTTTTGTCTTTGACTCCATAGTGGAAAGAATTCTCAATCAATTCTCTGGGATAACCAACAAAGACATTAATCCAATTTTGGTTGTAAACTTATTTACTTATGCTATGCATACCAAAATTTAAGAAATGACAATTAGGGTTTATATCCATGCCATAACTCGTATGGTGTCATTTTAACGGATTATGCTGACGCTCTATTTAGTGTAAAAGCGGTAGTCTCTAAAGCATAATCGACAAAAATATAATGGCGTCATTTTATTTTATCTCATCATTAACCCAACAAGGTTTGGATACGTCTCTCAGATACTCCATCATCACTATGATACCCTGCTGGCGTGTAGTCGACACGTCCGTTGGGAACCCCAAGAGGAAGGTGTGATGCGCACATCAGTAAGTTTTCCCTCAGTAAGAAACCAAGGTTATCGAACCAGTAGGAGCCAAGAAGCATGTGAAGGTTGTTGGTGGAGGAATGTAGTGCGGCGCAACACCAGTGAAACCGGCGCCAACGTGGAACCTGCACAACACAATCAAAGTACTTTGCCCCAACGTAACAGTGAGGTTGTCAATCTCACCGGCTTGCTTTGAAAACAAAGGATTAAACGTATCGAGTGGAAGATGGTGTTTGTTTGCAAAGAACGAGTAAAACGAGTAGAATGTATTCAGATGTAAAAGAATGGACCGGGGTCCACAGGTTCACTAGTGGTGTCTCTCCAATAAGATAACTAACATGCTTGGGTGAACAAATTACAGGCGAGCAATTGACAAATAAAGATTCAATACATATCAATGATGATTACTATGTGATTTAATCAGGGCATTACGACAAAGTACATAGACCGCTATCCAGCATGCATCTATGCCTAAATAATCCACCTTCAGGTTATCATCCGAACCCCTTCCGGTATTAATTTGTAAACAACAAATAATTGCATTAAGTATGGTGCGTAATGTAATCAACACAAATATCCTTAGACAAAGCATCAATGTTTTATCCCTAGTAGCAACAACACATCCACAACCTTAGAACTTTCTGTCACTGTCCCAGATTAAATGGAGGCATGAACCCACTATCGAGCATAATTACCCCCTCTTGGAGTTACAAGTATCAACTTGGTCAGAGCCTCTACTAGCAACGGAGAGCATGCAAGAACATAAACAACACATATATGATAGATTGATAATCAACTTAACATAATATTCTCTATTCATCGGATCTTGCCAAACACAACATGTAGCATTACAAATAGATGATCTTGATCATGTTAGGCAGCTCACAAGATCTATAACAATGAAAGCACAAGCGGAGAAGACAACCATCTAGCTACTGCTATGGACCCATAGTCCAAGGATGAACTACTCACGCATCAATCCGGAGGGGCATGATGATGTAGAGCCCCTCCGGTGATGATTCCCCTCTCCGGCAGGGGTGCCGGAGGCGATCTCCTGAATCCCCGAGATGGGATTCGCGACGGCGGCGTCTCTGGAAGGTTTTCCGTATCGTGGCTCTCGGTACTGGGGGTTTCGCGACGAAGGCTATTTGTAGGCGGAAGGGTAGGTCAGGGGGCGACGCGAGGGGCCCAGACAACAGGGCCGCGCGGCCATGGCCTGGGCCGCGCCGCCCTGGTGTCTGGCCACCTCGTGGCCCCACTTCGTCTCCCTTTCGGTCTTCTGGAAGCTTCGTGTAAAAATAGGCCCCTGGCGTTGATTTCGTCCAATTCCGAGAATATTTCCTTACTAGGATTTCTGAAACCAAAAACAGCAGAAACAACAGAATCGGCGCTTCGGCATCTTGTTAATAGGTTAGTGCCGGAAAATGTAAAATAATGTTGTAAAGTATGTATAAAACATTCAAGTATTATAATAAAAGTAGCATGGAACATAAGAAATTATAGATAGTTTGAGACGTATCAAGCATCCCCAAGCTTAGTTCCTACTCGTCCTCGAGTAGGTAAACGATAACACAAATAATTTCTGAAGTGACATGCTACCAACATAATCTTGATCAACATTATTGTAAAGCATATGAGATGAATGGAGTGATCTGAACAAAAGATTGCTAACAAAGATAATGACTAAACAAATGAATCATATAGCAAAACTTTTCATGAATAGTACTTTCAAGACAAGTATCAATAAGACTTGCATAAGAGATAACTCATAAGCAATAAATTCTAAGTAGAATGCATTGAAGCAACACAGAGGATGATTAAGTTTCAGCAATTGCTTTCAACTTGTAACATGTATATCTCATGGATATTTGTCAACATAGAGTAATATAACAAGTGCAATAAGTAAACATGTAAGAATCAATGCACACAGTTAACACAAGTGTTTGCTTCTAAGATAGAAAGGAGTGGGTAAACTGACTCAACAATAAAGTAAAAGATTGGCCCTTCGCAGAGGGAATCATGGATTACTATTTTTGTGCTAGAGCTTTTATTTTGAAAACATAGAAACAATTTTGTCAACGGTAGTAATAATTCATATGTGCTATGCATAATATTTCCTACAAGTTGCATGTCTCATGCATAGAGTACTAATAGTGCTCGCACCTTGACAAAGGATTAACTTGTCAATGCCTACAGATTGTAGACTAGGGTTTTGCTAGAAGTAGAGGGCAAGTAGATCTCGAAGGTTCAGGCGAAAAGTACTCGACGATTATGAAAACTAGGGTTATGTTGACGATGAGATTCGATCCTTTCTTTGTCCCTCGGCTCCCCCTTATATAGGAGGTGGAGCCGAGGGTTTCGTAATACACAAGTTACGAGTTCGGGAGGGTTTCGTATCCAACCCGTAAGATTACAAATCTCTATCTTTCCTAATACAAACTATCTTTCCTAATCACTAAATGTGCTTCCGAGTCTTCTTATTCTTCGAGTTACGGGCCTTCGATAAACCCCGGGTACCATCTTGGGCAGGCCCATTGGGGATGCCTATGTCGGTAGCCCCGAGATTTTTCTTGAATCGAAGAATCGGGGAAAATCTCCAACTTTACTCATCACATAATCTTTCGATATGCAAACACTATTTTGTACGGGGATAACGGTAGTTGGGGCTAGTTCATCCGACGGATCGGTACTAGTTAACTGCTCTAGTGGCAATCCGCAAAAACCTACTTCAAGATCACGTCCCCGGACATGATCTCGGGATACTGGTGTAAACTTCGACAGGTGCCGCTTAAGGTCTTACCATTCTGTCGAGTCCCAGTCATATTTTATCGGGTACCTAACGCGTCCGTTAGGATTTTTCTTCGTATCCGTTGATACGGAAAATAGTAGCAATCCGCCGTCAGAGACGGTGCCACGCCGCTCAGAACGGATCTGGGGTCTTACCTTCGCAAAGTTTTGCGGCATTCAGAGATTTATTCGCGACTTTTAGCGCTCTGAGAATATATTGTTGAGTGCTTTTCGGCTGTTGGAATAGCACATTTTATCGAGTCATATTTGATGACTTATTTTGTCTTCCCGATGGGAGTATATGTAGAGTTATCTGTGTAACTCGAAATATACTCACTTCTAAAAATTCATCGGGCACGCGAACAGCGTTCCCGATGGGAGTAGCCCCCGAGGCTACATCCAAGAACTTGTGCTTGGGTGTAGGCTCCACAGATTAGTATCCTTTGCCGCTATATTTATAATCCTTCTCGATATTTTTATATCTATAGGGTGCGCGACCAGCGCTCCCGATGGGAGTAGCCCCCGAGGCTATGAACAAATGTTTGTATTTGATCATAGCCTCTCGCCATTTCTATCTTGTCATACTCGAAATTTTCTATTTTTCCAAAGTAGCCCCCGAGCCTTTGGGCAAGAACTTATGTTTGATCAAAGGCTCCCGAAATAATCTTGCGTTGTCGATATACTTTTCCGAGCTTCATAGTCGAGCTTTTCTTTTACCTTGATGACGTAGTTGCTGATGATAGCCACGATTCCTGTGTTGGAAATACGCGAAAACCGCTATGTGTCACTCGTCATGTGGGTCCCTTTTTCATATCCAGTTGACACGTCGTGCAAGTGGGGGACACACGTCCTCCGCTTTTCCGGCACTATTACCGTATCTCCTGCCTTTTCACTTCTCGGTAAAAATACACTTTTACCCCTTGTCCACGTGGTTGCCATCTGCATCCTTACTTTTGCCAATCCAACGGTTGCGACGATCCAGACACCTTGCTATATAAAGCCATCGTCTTCCTCCTTGAGCACTTTCGCTCACGCCGCACCTCTCGCTTCTCCGCTGCAACCGCCCTTGCTCCCATTAGCTCTAGCGCTCGAGCACTTTTCTCCCTTCTCTGCTAGCTCCGTTGATGCCGCCGCACGCTCGTTTGACTAGACACAGCGCACCAGAATCGAAGATGACATCAACAGATCTGGGAAGTGCCGAGTGGGAGAGATCCAAGATCTCAGGCCAAGACATCAACATGCTGAAGAAGATGGGATTCAGCAAGAAAGAGAACGCGCTCCAGTTCCCCAAGGAGGAGAGCTACCCAAAGCCTCCAATCAACTATCGGGTCAGTTTCGTTGACCACCTCATCCGAGGACTTTCTCCCCCAATCCACGAATTTCTGCGTGGTCTCCTTTTTGTCTATGGGCTTCAGTTGCATCATCTGACGCCCAACTCTCTCCTCCACATTTCGATTTTTATCACACTCTGTGAGTGCTTTCTCGGGGTCCAACCCAATTGGGCCCTGTGGAAACGCATCTTTTGCATTCGCCGCAATAGCCACCACAACGTCGCCTACAATATTGGCGGCGTTGTTATATGTGTTCGGTCGGAAGTCGACTATTTTGATGTCAAATTTCCCGACTCGGCCAAGGCTGGCGGAAAAAGTGGTCGTACGTCCATGAAGAAAGCTCCAACCCGGCGGAAGAGAACATCGCCCCTTTTGACGGAGAAGCTAAAATCTTTCGTCGCCGTTCTTGGGATGCTGAAGCTACCGAAGCGGAGAAATTGGCGACGAGGCGCTGATGACTCGCATTCACGAGCTACAGAACACCCGCGGGAAAGAACTTTCGGGTATTGAGATTACCGCCTATTTCCTTAGGACTAGAGTGCAGCCTCTCCAGGCTCGCAAAAATCCCCTCTGGAAATACGCTGGTGAAGAAGATGCTGACAGGCTCTCAAAGGATCTTCCCTTGAAGGACTTTGAGATACTTATCCGCAAAATCTCATCGTTGAACAAGAAGGATTTAATTCCTACTTCTTGCCGTGTCGCGCCATATAGTAGCGCCAACCCCCTCCCCGAGGTAATTTCTTTTTTGTAGCTGTATTTGTTTCCTCGGGCTTTGTTATTTTGTCGATTACTATTTTGTTAATGCCTTTTTCTCGACATTTTTTTCTTTTCTCAGGGCCATCTCGTTCTTTCTTCTCTTCCTCCTCTTCCTGAAGGTGGAGAAGTGGAGGAGCGTGCCGTTGTCGACGATGACAACCAAAGTACCACTCGCCCTGCTACTGAAATCGCGGGTTCTCACAAATCCGCGGCTTCTGCTGAGTCAGAGGCCACTGCCTCGACACACTCTCTTCCTCATGCTTCAAAGAGGAAGAGAGACGACATAAAAGATTCCGGCACTTCCAAAGCCGAAGAAGCTGAGCCTTCACATAAAAAGGCAGCTTTTAACCCATACACTGATGCCCTTGTCAGCTCGTGAGTTACTCCTTACTCTTTACTATTCCTGTTTTGATGTTTCTTGTCTCTTGCTTCTTATACTGCCGCCATTTTATTGTAGTGATGAGGAGGAAGAACAAGCTGTTGATGCTACTGGCACGAACGAGTACATCGCGTACTTTGATTGTGTCGGAGGCTCAACATGATGGGGATGAATCTTCTCCTCCCCAACAAGACATCGTGCAACCATCGCTAGTGGAGAGCCCCGAGCCTCTCCATTAAAAGGAGCGAGAATTGAGCCATCGAGAGATTCTATCCAATTCCCTGGTGGATCTTCGACACCTTCATTGGATGATGTAAACCTTAAATCTTTCAATACTTCAATCATACTGAATGTTTGCCGAATATATATTGGTTATATTGACTTCGTTTTCCTCCTTGATCGTTTCTTCAGCCATTGATGAAGGAATTTATTCGCCTTGGTACCCAATTTGTCGGGTATCGTGACTACACCAAGAAGCTCGAAGGTATTATTGTCCTATTCTTTTGCTGCATGTGTACCATGATTTCATCATAGTATTTATCTGCCGCGATTTTTCCAGGAGATCTTGCGGAAAGCAACAAACGTGCGGACGTTCTTGCTGTTAAGTTGAAGCAGAGCGAAGAAAATCGCCAAAAAGCTGAAAAGGATGCTGCCGCCATTGAAGATCTTCGAAAGAGGCTTCATAAAGCTGAAACTTCATTGAGTGATAACATAACTCAGCAATCAGCTCGAGAGGCAGAGATTCTTTCCCGCTTGGAATCGCAATGTCGGTGTTTTGTTAGTAAGTTCTCGAATCTTTGCTTTTCCTCGGATTATCTTGCGTTTAACCTGTAGTCTTTATTTTTTATACGGCTATCTGATTGTTTGTAGGGCGGACGCATCAAGAATATGAGGTTGACGGTCCTGTGGGTGACGAGCTTCTCGACGCGCTGACCCTTGTCGAAATTCATGGGGATGAAGCACGCGACGGGCTTGAAAATGCTGAAGCTGGCTTGCTGAACTTTTTCCCTACTTCTTTCCGAAGAAAGAGACCCCCTCTACCTTTGTGGAGCTCGCAAAAACCTTCAATGGACCCGAAGATCTTGGGCTGAAACTTCGCCAAGAAGGCCTGAAAATTGGCATTGAAGGCACCATTGCGCTGACTGCTAATAGTCAACAAGACGTCGATCGGGCCAAGGTTGGCAACATAGGGGAGATGGAGACAAAGAAATGGCAATCTCTAATTAGAGCTGCCAAACCTTTCGCAAGACCCATCCTCTCCTTCCTTGGTGTTAAACCAAGCACTCTGCTCCAAGCGCATCCAAGTCGGAGGTCAAGTAGACCACCTTGTCTTTTTTTATTTCTATCTTTTGATGCTATCGCCTTAGTCCTCCTGGCGGTGATTAGGTCTTCTAGGGATCCTTCTTTTGTAACAGACATGTATATATTATGAGAATCAATGGAAATCAATCTTTGTCTCAATGATTGATGTCGACGTTTTTCTATTTTTTCAGTTAATTTTTGACAACTATACGTCCATTCCTGGTCCTTCCGAAGTTTTTCCTTCGTCCCTTCCGAAGAAGTCCTCTCGTCCCCGTTAATTTTGTTGATGATTCTGCGAGTAAGGATCTGACAGAAGAATTGAAAGAACTTCGAGGACAACTCCAATCCGTGAAGAAGCAATCGCTTATGCTCATGGAACAATCTCGAGAATCTTCTGAAAGGGAAAAAATTGCACTTCAACAAGCTCAAACTGCCATCGCTGAAAAGGACTCTGCTGTTGCTCGAAGCCGCCGCAGCTACGTCTCGAGAAAATTCTATGCTCCAGCTCGCTGATAGATGCTAGCTTGGATATGGCAGGTATGTTTCATTATCTTTGTCGTGCTTCTTCTTTTTCTTTGCTCGCTTATCTCCTTATTACCCACCGACTTGTTTTAAGAAACAATAGGTGCTTTTTTGGATGCCTGCTATCGAAGATGAACGTGTCGAGGCTCATTCCAAGTGTTCTTCTTCGGCTTGCACGTGAACATGGGTCGACTTTTGGGGCACGCCCGAACGGACTCGCCAAATCGTCAGATTTCAAGATCGCGCGCTTCAGGTTCGCGAGTATCTTGACTTCTGTACGAGGACTTTGTCTCTGGTCTATGGTACCATGTTTCCTCGCAATAAGATGCCAGAGACCCTTCCTGCGTTGATGGACAAATTTCGAGATGCTCCTCGCATCCACGGCTTTGTACAAGCCCAACTAGCTGCTGGCGCAAGGTTTGCGATGATCATGATAAAAATCTGCTACCCGAAGTTAGACGTGGGGCAAATTGTTCCAAAGTGCTTGGAGAAGATGTCGAAGAGGAAGAGAAACTTCGGCAAATATGATGACATTGTTACTCCTGTTGCCGAAGATATGATGGATGAACTTCTTCGGATGGATTCCGAATTCTTCGTGAAGGGTAGCTACGCTGAGCATAGCACTCGTGCTGTAAATAATGAGCACTTAACCATAGACAATATATTGGGAAATCCTTGAAGACGAACTTGTTCCAAAGTTTGTATCCTGTGTATATGATCTATATTGTAAAGTCATTATATTTTTATTTTTGTCGCCAAGCCCCGGGCGTTTTGATTGCGTATTTTTGTTTATTATAATGCGAGGTTGTCCCAAGGCAAGATAATATACATTGTATACTATTTTTTGCGGGTGCGAGCCCCCGAGCTTTTTGTTGATCGCTATTTTGTCGATATCTTTTTTTATTTTGGCAAGGTATTTTTTACCAAGGCAGGATGCTTCTTTTGCGTTTAGCGACACTGTATATATATATATTGTATCATTTAGGGGAAGCCCCCGAGCCTGTCGAGAAAAAGATATATAATTCCACTATCTTTATTATATTGCAGCACCGCGAGCCCGCCTCATTAAAAACCTTCTCCGGCCCCACTCGGTGCCCCGAAAAAGGAAAAGAGTGCGTCTGAAAACTCGCGGGCGTTTCAGTACATTGTATGTTTACAAAGGAGACTATATTTCGCTATCTAGGCGTAGAAACGCCTGAGCTGCGCCACGTTCCAAGGATTTGGCTCAACGTTCCCCGTCTTCTTGTCCTTGATTCTGTATGCTCCTCCTTCGATGACTTCTGTGACGATGTAGGGTCCAAGCCATGGTGACTCGAGTTTTTCATGACTTTTTTGATTGAGTCGCAAGACTAAATCACCAACTTGAAAAGATCGTGGCCGCAATCTTCGACTGTGGTAATTCTTCAGGTCCTGTTGATATTTAGCGACTCGCGACAGAACTTCATCTCGAGTTTCGTCAAGTGCATCGACATCGTCCTCCAAGGCTTTTCTCGAGATTTCTTCATTATATTCTGTAACTCTTGGGGAATCATGCTCGATTTCTATCGGCAGGACTGCTTCGGCTCCATGGACCAGAAAAAACGGCGTTTCCTGTGTCGCCGTATTTGGTGTTGTTCGGATACTCCACAACACACTTGGCAGCTCCTCCGGCCAAGTATGCCGAGCTTTTTCCAGTGGACCTAGCAGGCGTTTCTTGATACCATTGCAGATGATGCCATTGGCTTTCTCGACTTGTCCATTGGTCTGTGGATGTGCGACGGACGCAAAACTCAACTTAATGCCCACTTCACGCGCAGTATGCTTTGAACTCCTTGGACGTAAAGTTGCTGCCGTTGTCTGTGACGATGCTATGAGGGACTCCAAATCTGAAGACGATGCTTTTCACGAATTTAATCGCCGACGCACCGTCCGGTGAATTTATCGGCTTTGCTTCGATCCATTTTGTAAATTTGTCGACAGCGACGAGCATATACTCATATCCTCCTGGCGAAGCTTTGTGTAGTTTTCCCACCATGTCGAGACCCCATTGAGCAAAGGGCCAAGATAGTGGGATTGGCATAAGTTCTGCTGCGGGAGAGTGAGGTTTGGCGGCAAATCTTTGGCACGCGTCGCAGGTTCTCACTATTTCCTTCGCGTCCTCTATTGCCGTTAACCAGTAGAATCCTGCTCTGAAAACTTTGGCCGCGATAGCTCGGCTACTCGCGTGGTGACCGCATATTCCTTCATGCACATCTTTCAGGATGATTCTTCCTTCTTCGGGTGTAACACATCTCTGTAGCACGCCCGAGATGCTTCGTTTGTACAGCTCCCTTTTATCACGATAAAAGCTTTTGATCTCCTAATTATTCGCCTTGCTTCAACTGGATCGTCGGGTATCGTTTTCTTTAGGATGTATGATATGTAAACCTGCATCCATGGAATTTGCACCATCATGACTAGCTCTTGCTCTTCTTCTTCTTCTGCTATGCCATTGGTGATACTCGAGTGTTTCTCTTTCTTCTCCTTCTTTGTTTTTGCTGGCTTTGTTGACCTCTCGCTTATCTCTTCCCAGAACACACCTGGAGGAATCGCGAGACACTCGTGACCCGATGTTTGCAAGAACGTCGGCTTCATCGTTACTCATCCTGCTGATGTGGTTTACCTCGCATCCGTCAAATAATTTCTCCAGCTCATTGTATACCTCTTTGTATGCTATCATACTTTCGTTGACTGCATCACATTGGTTCATAACTTGCTGTGCCACCAATTGTGAGTCGCCGAAAATTTTCAATCGGGTTGCACCGCAAGCTTTCGCCATCTTCATCCCGTGTATGAGAGCTTCATATTCTGCTTCATTGTTAGATGCGTTTGGGAACGTCATCCGCAAAACGTACTTCAACTTGTCGCCTTCAGGTGATACCAATATCACACCTGCTCCAGCACCTTCCAGTCTTTTGGACCCGTCGAAGTTCATGGTCCAAGTTCTCGATAAATCTGGAGGCCCCGTGTTTTGTAGCTCCATCCACTCTGCAATGAAATCTGGTAAAACCTGTGATTTTATTGCTTTTCTTTTTTCATACGTGATGTCCCGAGGAGAAAGTTCTATTCCCCAAAGGGAGACACGACCTGTAGCTTCTGGGTTGTTCAGTATATTTGATAAGGGAGCCTCATTGACCACTATTATCGGGTGCGCCGAAAAATAGTGTCGCAATTTTCTTGCTGTTGTGAATACTCCATATGCCAGTTTCTGATATTGCGGGTACCGCTGTTTTGAAGGCGACGATGACTTCGCTGATGAAATATACTGGCCTCTGAACTCCATGAAGCTTGCCTTCTTCTTCTCTCTCGACTACTAGGGCCGTGCTGACCACCTGAGGTGTGGCTGCAATGTACAAGAGGAGAGGTTCTTTCTCTTTCGGCGCCACCAATATCGGTGGTGTCGAAATTGCCCTCTTGAGGTTCTCGAAGGCTCTATCTGCTTCTTCGTTCCATTGAAATTTTTCTCCCTGTTTGATCAATGCATAGAACGGTAGCGCCTTTTCTCCTAGCCTGGCGACGAATCTGCTAAAGCTGCGACTCGCCCTGTTAGCTGTTGTATTTCTTTCAACTTTGTTGGCTTTCGCATAGTCACTATGGCCTGGATTTTTTCAGGGTTGGCTTCAATCCCTCTTGCTGATACTAAGAACCCGAGGAGTTCTCCTGCGGGAACTCCAAAAGAGCACTTTGTCGGGTTCAGCTTGAGACAGAACTTGTCGAGGTTGTCGAAGGTTTCCTTCAGGTCTTCGATCAGAGTTGACCCCTTCTTTGATGTTATTACGACGTCATCTATGTAGACTTGTACATTTTTACCAATCTGTGTTGCTAGGCACTTCTGCATCATCCGCTGATACGTTGCTCCCGCGTTTTTCAAACCAAAGGGCATTGTTTTGTAACAAAACACGCCGTAAGGTGTGATGAACGCTGTCTTGGCTTCATCTTCTTCTTTTAGTCTGATTTGGTTATAACCAGAGTATGCGTCCAAAAAGGAAAGATGTTCGCATCCTGCCGTGGAGTCGATGATTTGATCGATCCTTGGGAGGGGAAAGTGATCCTTGGGACAATGTTTATTGAGACACGTAAAGTCGACGCACATGCGAAGGACTATTGTGTGTTTTTTCGGCACCATCACTGGGTTAGCTACCCACGTGGCTTCGGTAGATATTTCTCTGATGAATCCATCATCTTTGAGTCGGTCTATTTCTGATAGCATGGCTTTGCGGCTAGGTTCCGAAAAACGCCGCAAAGGTTGCTTTACTGGTCTTGCGAGAGGATCCAAATTGAGGTGGTGCTCGGCAAGTTCCCTGGGTACTCCTGGCATGTCAGCTGGACACCATGCGAAGATTTTCCAGTGCTCACGGAGGAACTCGACGAGCGCGCTTTCCTATGCGACATCCATGTTTGCGGCAATGGATGCCGTTTTCTTTGGATCTGTCGGGTGGATCTGTACCTCTTTTGAATCCTTGGTTGTACTAAAAGTTGGCTCCTTGGAAGATCTCCCTACTTCTGGCAGCACATCATAATCAGTGAACCTTGGCGCCGCATATTCTGCTTGCATCCCGAAAGTTTCCGATAGTCGATGAAAATCCTTATCGCATTTATCAGATAATGCGAAACTTCCCTTGATTGTGATAGGTCCCTTAGGCCCAGGCAACCTCCACAACGGATATGTATAATGCGGCACTCGCCATGAACCTGGCATATGGCTGGTCGTCCCAACAAAGCATGATATTGCGATGGGAAATCCACAACTTCGAATTCCAAATTCTCTATCCTGTAGTTTTCTCGGGTTCCAAACTGAACGTCGAGGTTGATTTTGCCCAATGGGTAACTTGGCTTCTCTGGTGTAATCCCGTGGAAACGTGTGTCAGTTGGTTTCAAGTTTGCTAGGGATATATTCATCTTCCTCAATGTATCTGCATACATGAGGTTTAAGCTGCTGCCGCCATCTATGAAAACTCTCGACACGTCAAAACCCGCGATTACTGCTGGTAAGATGAGTGCTGATTGTCCTGGTCGAGGAACTTGCTGCGGATGGTCTGCGATTGTGAAGCCGATGTCTTGCCCCGACCAATTTAAGTACTCGACTGTTGGTGGAGGCATCTTTTCTGCCATGAACACTTGTCGCGAGATTACCTTCTGCGCCCTATTTGATGGCCTAGCTTTCTGAATCATCGAGACCACACCGTTAGAATTAGGATCAACATATGGAGGTGGATGTGGTGCTGCCGCTATTCTAAGCTGGTGCCTATTTTCGTCCGTAATTGCGGGAGGAGGTGGAAGATGGATCTCGCTCCTTGGCCCCTGGGGGTTTCTACTCGTGGCCTGGGCGTTTGCGATTCCTGCAGCTCGCAACATTGCCTGAAAGTTTCGGCAATCTTTCTGGAGATGCCCTGACTGCCTCTTTCCATTATTGTCAAGATAAAAATGCATCTGGCACGGACCGTTCATCATCTCTTCGGGGGACACATAAGGTCTTTGGAACCTTGGTCCATTGTTTTGTCTGTTGCCGCGAGAATCGCCTCTATTGTCGCCTTGATGCTCGTTACTCCTTTGATAGTCATCTCGACTGTTTCCTCCAGGATTTCCTCGAAAACCAGCCGATATATGGCCGGGGGCATCGTTGTTGTAGAACTGGCGAGAAAATCGCCTTCTATTTTGATAATTTCGACCACGATCCTCTTCTGGCGACCTGTGTCGCTTATTGTATATTGCGTCTTCTTCATCTGCCCATTTATTGGCTATCTCCATGAGTGCTGATATGGTCTTAGGGTTAGTTCTCCCCAAGTCCTCGACGAAATCTCCTCGCCGAATTCCTGCCACGAACGCATCTATTGCTCGCTCGTCAGATATGTCTTCTGCCGAATTTTTTATAATGTTCCACCGCTGTATATATTTTCTCATCGACTCGTCATGTTTTTGTCGACACGCCCTCAACTCTTCCAATGACGCAGGTTTCTTGCAGGTGGATCGGAAATTTTTCACGAAGACATCCTCAAAGTTATCCCAGCTGTCGATGGAACTTGGGGGGAGTTTCTTTATCCAAGATCTCGCGGCACCACTCAAGTGAACTTGGATACTTTGCATAGCTGTTACTCTGGTTCCTCCTACCAGCTTCACCATCTCGAGATAATCCACGAGCCAATCCTCGGGATCTTGCAGGCCGTCGAATTTCTTGAAATTTTCGGGTAGCTTGAACCCTTTTGGGACTCGAGTCTTTCGAACTCTTCTCGTGAAACACGGGAGCCCACACATATCTTCGTCGGCAACTTCTGGTGAATGCTGACGCTCTCTTCTTTCTTGTCGCGCTCTGTCCACCCTTACTTGGACTGCTGTGTCTCTTGCTCCACTTGTTCTTGGGGGATCTTGAACTGCTGCGGTTGGTCGTGGACTATTTTGCCTAGGGTTTTCTTCGGGAGGCGTTGTTGCAAACGCTGTTCCCATAACTCCTACTCCAGCCATCGCCATATTGAACAATGGTTCTCTCGGGTCCCCAGGGGGTGGTCTGGACGCCAAGATGTAAGCTTGTGTTGCCATGTAACCTGCCTCTGGCGTTTTTGGGATGATATTTCCCCTTTCATCGATCGACATAAAGGACATGTCTAGATTTTGGATTATGTTTCCTCTCTCTGCTTCGGGTATGTTTTGCGGCCGAGACATTGCTCTCCTCCGAGCTTCTCCGTGATTGTCTCCCGAAGTTCCCGATTGTCGACTTAAATCCGCTCGGCGTCTGCTTGATGCAGAAGCTGCCTCTTTTCTTCTATTTAGTGATGCTGTCTGTTTTTCCAACTCTCTGCTTACTCGAGCAAGTCTATATTGATATGCTTGTAGTTCTTGTACAGTAGCAGTGGTGGTCATTGGTTCTGAACCATCCATGGCTCTTGCAGCCCTATCCCACGCTGCTTGCGGGAGTTGGACTTGTGCTCGAGTTGAAGTCCCGAGCATATTTAGTGCCTAAGCCTTTTACGAGATCGGCGGGATCGATGTAAGGATTTCCCAAATCATCGAAAGCTTCCGACGTTTCGGTTCTGACCGGCCTGCCTCTTCTATCGCATAAATCTGATGATATTTTGCGTATTGATTTTTGTCAGGATTGGTGACACCATTATATAGAGTGGTGAAGACCTTTTCGATGGCGACAGATTTGTCGATGAAGTTGAAGCTGTCGATGCTGTCAGAGTCGCTGCTTATAAAGGAGTCCGCAGACGACTCGAAGGATGTGTTGCTGAAGATCTTGGCGAGCTTTCCGCTTGCCTTGTTGTCGACGAACCGTGGCGACGAAAACTCCTCGTCACTCGACGAAAAGTTAGAATCGACCGCTGAAAATTCCGACGAGATCGGAACTTCGAGACGGTAGGATCCTTCCTTGTTGACGCCAAATCGGAATTCTCCGAACGTCATGATGATGGGCTCCTCCAGATAGGCACATGCATCCATACGGGAGGGCGGGTGAGGAATAAAATTGACTAGATCAGTTTTTCCCTTGTTACCTCGATCCATCGCGTTGCTTGCTATCGACGAAGTCGAAGATCTTGAACGTGCCATCGAGATCAGCTCCTTGCAACCTCTAATCCCCACAGACGGCGCCAATTGACAAAGGATTAACTTGTCAATGCCTACAGATTGTAGACTAGGGTTTTGCTAGAAGTAGAGGGCAAGTAGATCTCGAAGGTTCAGGCGAAAAGTACTCGACGATTATGAAAACTAGGGTTATGTTGACAGTAGATTCGATCCTTTCTTTGTCCCTCGGCTCCCCCTTATATAGGAGGTGGAGCCGAGGGTTTCGTAATACACAAGTTACAGAGTTCGGGAGGGTTTCGTATCCAACCCGTAAGATTACAAATCTCTATCTTTCCTAATACAAACTATCTTTCCTAATCACTAAATGTGCTTCCGAGTCTTCTTATTCTTCGAGTTCTGGGCCTTCAGTAAACCCCGGGTACCATCTTGGGCAGGCCCATTGGGGATGCCTATGTCACACCTTGTCCTACTTAGCTCGGAAACACGGATTCTCATCGCATAACATATGCTTCAACCAAGTGTCACAAAGGGGTACCTCTATGCCGCCTGTACAAAGGTCTAAGGAGAAAGCACGCATTGGATTTCTCGCTTTTGATTATTCTCAACTTAGACATCCATACCGGGACAACATAGACAACAGATAATGGACTCCTCTTTTTAATGCTTAAGCATTCAACAACAGTTAATATTCTCATAAGAGATTGAGGTTGTATGTCCAAACTGAAACTTCCACCATGATACATGGCTTTACTTAGCGGCCCAATGTTCTTCTCTAACATATGCATACTCAAACCATTTGATCATGAAGTCCACTTACTTCGGACAAGACGAACATGCATAGCATCTCACATGATATCCAACAAAGATAAAGTTGATGGCGTCCCCAGAAAACATGGTTACCGCTCAACAAGCAACTTATAAGAATTAAGACACATAACTACATATTCATCACCACAATAGTTTTTAAGCTATTTGTCCCATGAGCTATATATTGCAGAGGTAAAGGAATGAAATTTTAAAGGTAGCACTCAAGTAATTTACTTTGGAATGGCAGAAAAATACCACATAGTAGGTAGATATGGTGGACACAAATGGCATGGGGTTTGGCTCAAGGTGTTTGGATGCACGAGAAGCATTTCCTCTCAGTACAAGGTTTGGGCTAGCAAGGTTGTTTGAAGCAAACACAAGTATGAACAGGTACAGCAAAACTCACACAAGAACATATTGCAAGCATTATAAGGCTCTACACCTGTCTTCTTTGTTGTTCAAACACTTTACCCGAAAATATCTAGACTTAGAGAGAACAATCATGCAAACCAAATTAAACAAGCTCTACGAGTAGTTCTTCATTAATAGATTAAACTACATGATGCAAGAGCTTAAACATGATCTATGAGAGCTCAAACAATTGCCAAATTTACCGAACCATATGCAGCACTTTCCAATTCCAACCAAATAGCAATTTAACGAAGCAATGAGCTTTCGCCATGAACATTAAAGCACAATTAAGAACACAAGTGTTCCATATGAAAAAGCGGAGCATAATATCTCCAATATAAGAATGGCGAGATCCAACTTTATTCAAACAAAACAAAAAACAAACCGACGCTCCAAGTAAAGAACATAAGAATGTGATGGAATAAAAATATAGTTTCACTAGAAGTGACCTGATAATGTTGTCGATGAAGAAGGGGATGCCTTGGGCATCCCCAAGCTTAGATGCTTGATTCTTCTTAAAATATGCAGGGATGAACCACCGGGGCATCCCAAGCTTAGACCTTTCACTCTTTTTGATCATAGTATATCATCCTCTTCTCTTGACCCTTGAAAACTTCCTTCACACAAACTTCAAGCAAACTCATGAGAGGGTTAGTGAATAACCACAAATTCACATATTCAGAGGTGACACAATCATTCTTAACACTTCGGACATTGCACAAAGCTTCTGAAAGTTAATGGAACAAAGAAACTCATTCAACATAGCAAAAGCGGCAATGCGAAATAAAAGACAGAATCTGTCAAAAACAGAACAGTCCGTAAAGATGCATCTGTACTGGGCACTTAACTTGCTCAAATGGAAAAACTCAAAACTAATTAAATTTGCGTACATATCTGAGGATCACGCTCGTAAATTTGCAGATTTTTTAGAATTTTTTACAGAAACTTATTTCAGAATTCGTGACAGACAGCAATGCAGTTTCTGCGCAGCGATCCCAAATATAGCATCAACTTTAGCATAGAAACTTTACTTGGCACAAAAACATGATAAGGAGAGGTTGCTACAGTAGTAAACAACTTCCAAGACTCAACAAAACGAAAATTGCTGTAGTAAAATAAACACATGGGTTATCTCCCAAGAAGTGCTTTTCTTTAACGCCTTTCAGCTAGGCGCAGAAAGTGCAAATCAAGTAACATCAAGAGAAGAAGCATCAACATTACCTCGGGCCTTACACTTAACCTTCTTGTTCTTTTTCTTATTCTTTGGTTTAGGGAATACATGTCGGCCTCCTAGTGGGATTTTTAGGGTGCCTTCTCCTGCATTTATGATTGCTCCCAATAGTTTCAGCAGGGATCTTCCAAGTGTGATTTGGCCAGTTCCTACACATTCAATAACAAGATAATCAGTGGATACCGTTCTTCCAAGAATGATTGTATGCACACCCTCGGCTATTACCTTAGGTATTATAACGGAGTTATCAGTAAGAGTTATTCCTTCTCCCCCTTCAACAAGCCCCCAAAGTGTCAAAGATTTATAAATACTCTCAAGCATAAGACAAAATTCAGACATAATATCACAACGGGCATGAAAAGTTTCACCACCAATAGTAACTTTGATAGTAGGATTCCACATTGAGGGTTCAGAGTTCACTAAAACTTCATCAAGACTGTTTCGAACATAACCACAACTTTCCTTCAAGTAAGATGCATTTGTCTCAAGAGTGTTTAATCTATTATAAATGCTAATAAGAGCTGAATCAAAGTTATTAGCCGAACTTGTGATGCAACCAATTTTTTTATGGCATTAAAAGCTTGATCACCGTTGCAATGAAGGAAATCTCCTCCCACTATAGCATCTAAGGCATATCTATAGCGAATCATAAGCCCAAAGTAAAAATTACTAAAGAGCAACTTAGAGTCATTTGAGGTTCAACTTTACGATAAGCATCAAAAATTCTAGACCAAGCATCTTTAAAACTCTCCTCATCCCCTTGTTTAAAAGTAAACACTAATTCTTCAGGTGAAGAAGTAACAAGTACGGAACTAGACATGATAACAAAAGTAAATGTAACAACCCAAAAAATTTCAAAACAAACAAAATGAATTTCCCTAGTTCCAAATTTTTGGAACCAACAAAAACTTTTATTAAAATAAGATTGATACATATAGATCTGGTTTTAAATCTTGTGTTTTGCCATGATGAGTGTTATTATGCTTATGTGCTAAACCCTAAAACCCTAAAGTGATCAAGTGAAGGTCACCAACCCAATAAAATAAAGAAGAAAGAAATCAAATAAGAAAAACCTTAAACCCTAATCTTCTCCAGAAATCATTTTAGATCTATTTTTAGAAACCCACAATAAAATAAAAGACATATGGGGGCATATAGCCCTAATAGGTAAATCTTGAACCCTACCTTTATTATCTATGCTAAATGATGGTAAACCATTGTGAACCCCACTAAACTCTAAACCTCACCCCTCTTTTCACCACCCGGGTTAAAATAAAATAAAAAGAATTTAATTAAGAAAAAGGCATATGTGCATATGGCTATTTTTATAAAACTTTACCCTAAGCTTTTCTACTTTGCTTAGAGGTTGGGAAAACCTTCATACACCTTACCTAGCCCTTGTCAAACCAAATCCAAGTGGTTTCCCAAGGAAAATAAAAAGAAACTAAAAATGCCATAGAGGCATATGAGAATAAAATAGCAATTTAGGAAATAAAGAATATTGACCCTAGTACTTGTTGTGAATGGTTGGATCACTCCCCTACACCATTTCAACACTCAACAACATCAATTGGGTCAAGCCAAATCAAATTAAAAATCAAATGCAACATATGCATAGAGGCATATGTGGCACATAGCCATTTCCCCAATTCTTGACCTATGCACTTTAAACCTTGACCAAATGGTGTGAAACCATCTCTCAACCTAATATAATACTAAATTGATCCTAATCCATGCCCAAGTGAAGCAAGATGAACAATTTACAAAAATAATGAATTTAACACATCACCTCTTATGTGTTATGGCCATTTTTGCAAATACTTGAGCAAGACCATTTGAATTGGTTTCAATGGTTGGAAAATGTTTCTAAACTAATAAGAATCACATTGGAGTCAACAAAAGTCAACTCAAATGGGGAGAAATCAAATAGGGAGAAAATCCCCAAAATTCACTCGCATACACTTAGCCAAAATTGCAAATCTTCAACCAAGGCTACCATTGCTTGATCTATGGTTTGTAGAATACTTATATATGATAAACAAACACAATTGCATCAAAGAAACAAGAATCAAATCAAAGGAAATCTCAAAACCATCTCACATGTGATGATGGTCATTTGTGTGATTTTTAACATGATCCCCTCTTTACCCCTCCGGCTTTGACTTTTCTTCAACCAAACTTGGTCAACTATGACCATGTCATCCAAGACCATATGAAGATGAACAACTTTCATGTTGACCACCATACCTCATGTTGACTAGGTTGACCAGAATAGAGGAGACAAGTGAGGACATTGAAACAAAGAGAAGATGGCCAACTTTTTGAATTCTTGCAAACCTTCACCAAAATGAGCACCACCACCACCAATCTACTTCAAATATTATATGAATGAGATCCACCAAAGGAATTTCCAAATTTTGAAAATAATTTTCTTTCGGCCATTTATACAAACACCTTGTGTGCACAAACTAAATATGTGCCCATGCTGGATTTTTGGTTGGACTTGGTCCAACCCTGGCCTTCCTCAGATGCTCTGGCACCTCCTCTCACCTTTCAACACCACTGCCAAGCCCTGCCAGCTCTGCACCTTGACCACCTTGACAAGAACAACACCATGCCGGCCCTCTTGTCACCTCACCATGCTCACCCCCTCTCCTCTCCCATCCAAGTCACTCCAGCATGTCCATCAACTTCCCCTGACTCTACTGAAGCTGACCATGCACGCCCTTGACCGAAACGACGTCGACAACGCCCGAGGCCACACGCGCCCGGACACGCCCACGCGCGACGGGACGCGCATGGTGACGCCCGGAGCGGCCGCCGCACGCCTGCTCGACCCGTCGACTCGGTGCTCCCCTCGACCTCTCCCTTCACCTGCAGCCTCACCATGGACCCAGCAACCTCCTGGACATCGCCGTTGGCTCGCCGGAGCCCTGTCGCCGTCGTCACCTTCGACGACTGTCCGCCACGGTACAACACGCGCGCGTCACGCTCCTGCTCGCTACAGACCCCCGTTTTCAGTGCCTTCAAGCGCGTCGTGATCACCGTGACGTAGGGAAGAGAGCAGCATCACCGCCCACTCCTCTCCGACGCTGTAACTCCGTCACCACCATCGCCATGCCTCTGCCCCTCCGCTCCTCGGCCGCGCTATAAAAGGAGGACGCTCCCGCCTCAAAACTCCACCCCATCTCGCTCCCCACTCTCTTCTGACCCTCCTCGTCCACTCCTCCCCCTCGATTGCTCACCGGAGCCTTCCAATTTCTCGCCGGAGCCCGCAGAGGACCTGAGATCGCCGCCGTCGATTTAGGCCACCATTCGAGCCGTCGTCCGCGCCATCTGCTTCCTCGTCCTCGACAACGTCGTCCGGCACCGTCGCTGATCCTCGCCGGAGCTCCAGCTCGCCGCCGACCCCCTACCCGAGCCGCCGTTGCTCGCCCCTCTCGTCGACAGCGACGACGACGCCCAGTCGTCCGATCGCGTTCTGATCCGACGGTCCTCAGCGCCCCGTACCGATTCGGTAAGTCTCACCCGCTGACGAGTGGGGCCTGCTGTCAGCTGGCCCGCAGCATTAGCTGGGCCGGCCCACTTCCCTCGTTGTTCCCTTGGCCCGTTTACTTTCCCGCGCGAGCCCATGCATTTGAATTTGAATATTTCGAATTGATCAAATTGCTTACTGCATACATTTTCCAATTTAAATAGAATCAAATCTACTTGGCCATATTTAATAAATTTTATATATTTGGAAAGCTGAGGAAATTATCTAAACAACCTCACTGGTCTCAAACCTAGATTATGGATAGAAATAATGTGACAAAATAAACAATGCAGGGACTTTTCTGCCTTAGATTAATTCTTAAAAATCAACCAAAAATGCTTTTGACTTGATTCCAACTCCTATAATTCACATTTCACTTACACTAATTGTTTCTGCAAAAATATGCCATGCCTACCTTGAATGATCATGGCCTAGTTTAATTAAAGGACTTTATGGCTATTCCTAGTCAAAGATATTGTCCAAAACTATTAATAAATCTTATGGGAATATTTCTCTCATTTAAATCTTGTCATGAACGATTCCAAAATAAGTTAGAGACTCTGGTCATTTAGGTCTCATATGAATTGTTGATAATATTAGATCCTTACCATGTTAGAATTAAATGGTATGAGGTGCTACACCTCATTTAAATCATTAGCATGTGGTATTAAATTATATGAGGTGTAGCCTCTCATTTAAATTCTTACTCCAAGGGATTCAATGAGAATTAATGACACATGTAGTAATAATCCCTAGGTTCTTATTTAAAAATATTCAATCATTTGCCTAGTAGTATTTAAATTATTCAAGGCTACTTATTAAATCTTATGAGATGTAGTGGTCTCATTTAAATCTTGTCTCAACTAAGTTAATATGGGGTATAGACTATGGTCAATTTTAAACTCATATTAAATTAGTTGATGATATTAAATCATTAATCATGAGTATTAAAAAAAGGCATGAGGTGGTGTGCCTCATTTAAATCACTTCCCAATTAATCCTTATGAAGAGGCTGACTTTGGTCAACCTAGGTCATAGGACATTAATTGAGGAAATTAAATATTAATATTATTTAATGAGAGGAAATTATTTTCTCTCAAGAATTAAATAGAAACTCTAATTAATATTTATAATGAGAGGAAATTATTTTTCTTAAGAATAGAATTAAATCAACTCATCTAATAAGCATGTTGAGTGATAGCTTAGTAGGAGTAATTTATGTGTGTGCTTAGTCTAATACTTAGGCTTTGTGTGGTAATGGTGTGTATTGTACTCGTATTTAGACGCTAGTACCGAGGAGTACATCGAGGAGGAGGAGGACTACTTTGAAGAGGAAGAGAACTTTGATCACTACTCCAACCAAGGCAAGCTAATATTCTTGCTAATTGCAAAGCTCTACAAGAGCAAGGCACCACCACTTTTTACTTTATGCTTAATGATCCCATCCCAAGTTTTATTCTTACAAGCTTTTACTTTGATTATTATAACTTTCTTTTATAGTTAACTTTGGTCTAGAGATAGAATACTACAAGAGTATCAAATTTAGCCTAGAGCAATGGAAGCTAGATAGCACCCCTCATGATTAGTTGCTAGTGCTAATATATAAAATTAACTATTCTAGATGGGAACTTGTGAAATGAAATGACTTTGAAAACCTTGGAATGATGACTCATTCTATTGAAAGATTTTGAAGGTGAATATGGCTTGTGAATGACTTGGTGAATTTTACAAAAGCTGATGGTTGGGATCGGATGCGATACCATTCCAATTTGAAAGTACCCCCACAATACCCAACATGGGTAAGGGCTTAACTAGAAATTTATGTGCTTTAGTATGGGTTCCCTCTAAACAAGCGTCATCGGGGTTATGCCGAGGGCTGCCTCTACAAAAGAAATGATGTGATATGACGTGAATGAGGTGAATTGTCCGGCCCAAGCCCTGTGCAGTTCCCAGGCTGACTGTCTGTCTTCACTGGGAGGCCAAGCTCATGGGGAGAGGTGCCTATACTAGAGTATGTAAGTGAAAGGTTATGGTTGGTAGTCCGCACACGGAGTGTGATAAATCAGGGCCAGTTAACCCTGACGGATTATTGCAAATGTTGTGGCACAAGTGTACGACCTCTGCGAGTGTAGAACTATTCGAATAGCCGCGTCCACGGTTATGGACGGTTGGAAAGGCCATCTTGTTCCGTCATCGGACCATTTTCAAAAATGTGACATGTGAAGGGTGACTTGTGATTTGAACTTGAAATGGTGACTTTGACTTGAATCACAACAGAGTTGTGGGAATGACACTAATGTTCCCACTTGAGTTAGTCTAGCGAATCAAGCATCTTTACTAAATGTTTATGAAATAAACTTAGCTTTATGCAAATAAACCTAGAGCTTAGAATCCCCCTTACTATAGTTGATAGTACTTACATTAGTATTAGTTTGCGAGTACTTTAAAGTACTCATGGCTTTGTCCCTGGCTATTCAAATGGCCAGACTATGAAGGAGAACAGCAGTACGAGGAAGATGGACAGCAGGACGTCTATGACAACTAGGATCATTCCTGACGTCAACAGTTGCATGTGGAATAGATGGACCACAACCGTTACTTCGCTTCCGCTATATGTTTGTTGATCAATAGATCAACTATTTGTGTAATTGGATTTCTGGATCCACTATGATGTAAGACTGGATCATGTGATCCCTCGATGTAAGACAATTATGTGTTGTAATGAATGATGTGTTGTGATATCAATCTATTATGTCTCGCAAAAACAATATTCCTGGGATTGCGATGAATGGCATAATAGGCATCTGGACTTAAAAATCCGGGTGTTGACAAGTTGGTATCAGAGCCATTGTTGACCTTAGGAGACCCTAGTTAGAATGGACGTCCTGAAAAATTTAGTTTCAAAAACAAATGAAGTAGATATTTATGAAAACTTATTCTCACCCTTATCCTTGAGATCTTTTCCAAAATAAGAGATCCATACTCCACTTTTCCTTATGATCCTACATAAAAGTTTGCACACTTGATCACTTCTCTAACTTACTCATCTTAAATTTCTCATAGATGGAATACCAATGGAAATGCTATCAGCTTGGTCACGGAGGAGAACTGAGGTTCGAAAAGGAATTGAAGCAACTAGTGGAATATCTAGGACACCCGTACCCCGAGTTCTTCGGAACATCCTTCAATAATCAGTTGGGAGGATCACCCCGGTGGGAAGTTTCCGCTGACCTAGGAAGAAAACTTGAAGCCCCGGTATGGGAAACCATATGGTTTTACGTAGCAGGAAACACCTGGAAGGAAGGACTAGACAAAGCTATGCAAGAAGCAATTTCCCGTCTGTGTGGACAAAATGAGGACAAGATCAAGAACACTCGTTTCCTCTACTACCCAAGACATGACTCCATGGGAAGACCGATGACCATGCCCCCACCACGACCAGAGATGAACCCCTATAAAGCCCCTCAGGACTTCAGGCAGTACAAAACCCGCAGGGATTTGGATAACGCCCGCGCCTCTCGCCAAGCACCTCACCCGTGAAGAAGAAGCATCCACCCTGAAGAGTAGTACCACCCCAGCACTTAAGTAGGTGTGAGTTGTATCAGGATCCCCCTTGTATCGTAGAGCGAGGAATGGTTCTTCAAACCAACGGTGTGTTAGCCTTGTAATGTATGATGCTTGGTATGAATGAAAAAGTGTTGTTGGTTTTTACCCCCGCAACACTACTCAAAATTTGTATGAACTTTTTTAAAAATTTAACAAAACAAACCCCTAGAAAATTCCCTCTTATCTTATCATCTACATCAATGTTCAGATGGCCCCTCCCAATCGCTCCAACGACGCAATGATGCAACTGCTGCAAACGATGATGGAAGATCGCGAAGCCGCGAGAGCTGAACGACAAGCAAACCTTGCAGCACTTCAACAGCTTGCAAACAACAATCAAGGTCATCATGATCCCCCAGGATCAAAGCTAAAGAACTTTCAGAACACCAACCCTCCAATTTTCAACAAGACTGAAGAACCCCTCGATGCTGACGACTGGCTCCAGACAATGGAGAACAACCTCGAAGTTGCGCAAGTTGAAGCCGCAGAGAAAGTGCTGTTTGCCACGCACTACTTAGCAGGACCAGCCAGAGCTTGGTGGACCAGCACCCGTGCCATGAATGCAGGACAGATGATGACATGGGAAGACTTCAAGCTGAAGTTCAGCAAATACCATGTGCCCCAAGGACTAATCAAGAAGATGAGAGACGAATTCCGTGAACTGAAGCAAGGAAGAATGTCCGTGGTGGAATACCGCGACAGGTTTCTTACATCGTCAAGGTACGCCCCGGATGAGACAGAGACACCAATGAGAAGAGGAAGGAAAGATTTCTGAACGGACTGCATGACGAGATGCAAACTGTGTTAGTGAACATTCCGTTCGCTGACTTAGAAGCCCTTGTGGACTCAGCCATACAGATGGAAGGAAAGCTGCATCAAGCCAACGAGAACCGCAAGAGAAGAATGATGAACCGAGTGGACCCCACCATACCCGAAGCACCGCAACAACTCAACTGGAGGATTCACCCCAAGATACAATAAACCCCCTGCTCAGAATTATCGCCCCAACTACACCAACAACAATGGAGGACCCCCGAAGCCCGGAGGCAACAACAACAACAACAACCACCACAACAACGACAGTAACAACAAGGGAAACAACAACAACACCAATACTGCCCCAAGGACTGGAAGTAACACTGTTCCCGTCAACCCCAAAGACAAGTCCACCGTCAACTGCTACGAATGTGGAGTTGTGGGTCACTACTCCAATGAGTGCCCCAAGAAGCTTGCCAGGATTGCCGCCAATACCGCAGCGCCTGCTCAGCAACAGCGCCGCTTTGCCGGAAGAAGGAATCAGAACAACAACAACGGCCGTCTCTACCACATGACCGCCATTGAAGCTCGGGAAGCACCCCAGACCATGCCAAGTATGTCCTCCTGTTGATAAAATGCTCAATCTCTCTTAGGAACCTAACTTTTCTTAAAATCTCGGGACGAGATTTGTTTAAGGGGGAAGGGTTTGTAACAACCCAAAAATTTTCAAAACAAACAAAATGAATTTCCCTAGTTCCAAATTTTTGGAACCAACAAAAACTTTTATTAAAATAAGATTGATACATATAGATCTGGTTTTAAATCTTGTGTTTTGCCATGATGAGTGTTATTATGCTTATGTGCTAAACCCTAAAACCCTAAAGTGATCAAGTGAAGGTCACCAACCCAATAAAATAAAGAAGAAAGAAATCAAATAAGAAAAACCTTAAACCCTAATCTTCTCCAGAAATCATTTTAGATCTATTTTTAGAAACCCACAATAAAATAAAAGACATATGGGGGCATATAGCCCTAATAGGTAAATCTTGAACCCTACCTTTATTATCTATGCTAAATGATGGTAAACCATTGTGAACCCCACTAAACTCTAAACCTCACCCCTCTTTTCACCACCCGGGTTAAAATAAAATAAAAAGAATTTAATTAAGAAAAAGGCATATGTGCCTATGGCTATTTTTATAAAACTTTACCCTAAGCTTTTCTACTTTGCTTAGAGGTTGGGAAAACCTTCATACACCTTACCTAGCCCTTGTCAAACCAAATCCAAGTGGTTTCCCAAGGAAAATAAAAAGAAACTAAAAATGCCATAGAGGCATATGAGAATAAAATAGCAATTTAGGAAATAAAGAATATTGACCCTAGTACTTGTTGTGAATGGTTGGATCACTCCCCTACACCATTTCAACACTCAACAACATCAATTGGGTCAAGCCAAATCAAATTAAAAATCAAATGCAACATATGCATAGAGGCATATGTGGCACATAGCCATTTCCCCAATTCTTGACCTATGCACTTTAAACCTTGACCAAATGGTGTGAAACCATCTCTCAACCTAATATAATACTAAATTGATCCTAATCCATGCCCAAGTGAAGCAAGATGAACAATTTACAAAAATAATGAATTTAACACATCACCTCTTATGTGTTATGGCCATTTTTGCAAATACTTGAGCAAGACCATTTGAATTGGTTTCAATGGTTGGAAAATGTTTCTAAACTAATAAGAATCACATTGGAGTCAACAAAAGTCAACTCAAATGGGGAGAAATCAAATAGGGAGAAAATCCCCAAAATTCACTCGCATACACTTAGCCAAAATTGCAAATCTTCAACCAAGGCTACCATTGCTTGATCTATGGTTTGTAGAATACTTATATATGATAAACAAACACAATTGCATCAAAGAAACAAGAATCAAATCAAAGGAAATCTCAAAACCATCTCACATGTGATGATGGTCATTTGTGTGATTTTTAACATGATCCCCTCTTTACCCCTCCGGCTTTGACTTTTCTTCAACCAAACTTGGTCAACTATGACCATGTCATCCAAGACCATATGAAGATGAACAACTTTCATGTTGACCACCATACCTCATGTTGACTAGGTTGACCAGAATAGAGGAGACAAGTGAGGACATTGAAACAAAGAGAAGATGGCCAACTTTTTGAATCCTTGCAAACCTTCACCAAAATGAGCACCACCACCACCAATCTACTTCAAATATTATATGAATGAGATCCACCAAAGGAATTTCCAAATTTTGAAAATAAGTTTCTTTCGGCCATTTATACAAACACCTTGTGTGCACAAACTAAATATGTGCCCATGCTGGATTTTTGGATGGACTTGGTCCAACCCTGGCCTTCCTCAGATGCTCTGGCACCTCCTCTCACCTTTCAACACCACTGCCAAGCCCTGCCAGCTCTGCACCTTGACCACCTTGACAAGAACAACACCATGCCGGCCCTCTTGTCACCTCACCATGCTCACCCCCTCTCCTCTCCCATCCAAGTCACTCCAGCATGTCCATCAACTTCCCCTGACTCTACTGAAGCTGACCATGCACGCCCTTGACCGAAACGACGTCGACACTGCCCAGGCCACACGCGCCCAGACACGCCCACGCGCGACAGGACGCGCATGGTGACGCCCCGAAGCGCGCCAGTACGCCTGCTCGACCCGTCGACTCGGTGCTCCCCTCGACCTCTCCCTTCACCTGCAGCCTCACCATGGACCCAGCAACCTCCTGGACATCGCCGTTGGCTCGCCGGAGCCCTGTCGCCGTCGTCACCTTCGACGACTGTCCGCCACGGTACAACACGCGCGCGTCACGCTCCTGCTCGCTACAGACCCCCGTTTTCAGTGCCTTCAAGCGCGTCGTGATCACCGTGACGTAGGGAAGAGAGCAGCATCACCGCCCACTCCTCTCCGACGCTGTAACTCCGTCACCACCATCGCCATGCCTCTGCCCCTCCGCTCCTCGGCCGCGCTATAAAAGGAGGACGCTCCCGCCTCAAAACTCCACCCCATCTCGCTCCCCACTCTCTTCTGACCCTCCTCGTCCACTCCTCCCCCTCGATTGCTCACCGGAGCCTTCCAATTTCTCGCTTGAGCCCGCAGAGGACCTGAGATCGCCGCCGTCGATTTAGGCCACCATTCGAGCCGTCGTCTGCGCCATCTGCTTCCTCGTCCTCGACAACGTCGTCCGGCACCGTCGCTGATCCTCGCCGGAGCTCCAGCTCGCCGCCGACCCCCTACCCGAGCCGCCGTTGCTCGCCCCTCTCGTCGACAGCGACGACGACGCCCAGTCGTCCGATCGCGTTCTGATCCGACGGTCCTCAGCGCCCCGTACCGATTCGGTAAGTCTCACCCGCTGACGAGTGGGGCCTGCTGTCAGCTGGCCCGCAGCATTAGCTGGGCCGGCCCACTTCCCTCGTTGTTCCCTTGGCCCGTTTACTTTCCCGCGCGAGCCCATGCATTTGAATTTGAATATTTCGAATTGATCAAATTGCTTACTGCATACATTTTCCAATTTAAATAGAATCAAATCTACTTGGCCATATTTAATAAATTTTATATATTTGGAAAGCTGAGGAAATTATCTAAACAACCTCACTGGTCTCAAACCTAGATTATGGATAGAAATAATGTGACAAAATAAACAATGCAGGGACTTTTCTGCCTTAGATTAATTCTTAAAAATCAACCAAAAATGCTTTTGAGTTGATTCCAACTCCTATAATTCACATTTCACTTACACTAATTGTTTCTGCAAAAATATGCCATGCCTACCTTGAATGATCATGGCCTAGTTTAATTAAAGGACTTTATGGCTATTCCTAGTCAAAGATATTGTCCAAAACTATTAATAAATCTTATGGGAATATTTCTCTCATTTAAATCTTGTCATGAACGATTCCAAAATAAGTTAGAGACTCTGGTCATTTAGGTCTCATATGAATTGTTGATAATATTAGATCCTTACCATGTTAGAATTAAATGGTATGAGGTGCTACACCTCATTTAAATCATTAGCATGTGGTATTAAATTATATGAGGTGTAGCCTCTCATTTAAATTCTTACTCCAAGGGATTCAATGAGAATTAATGACACATGTAGTAATAATCCCTAGGTTCTTATTTAAAAATATTCAATCATTTGCCTAGTAGTATTTAAATTATTCAAGGCTACTTATTAAATCTTATGAGATGTAGTGGTCTCATTTAAATCTTGTCTCAACTAAGTTAATATGGGGTATAGACTATGGTCAATTTTAAACTCATATTAAATTAGTTGATGATATTAAATCATTAATCATGAGTATTAAAAAAAGGCATGAGGTGGTGTGCCTCATTTAAATCACTTCCCAATTAATCCTTATGAAGAGGCTGACTTTGGTCAACCTAGGTCATAGGACATTAATTGAGGAAATTAAATATTAATATTATTTAATGAGAGGAAATTATTTTCTCTCAAGAATTAAATAGAAACTCTAATTAATATTTATAATGAGAGGAAATTATTTTTCTTAAGAATAGAATTAAATCAACTCATCTAATAAGCATGTTGAGTGATAGCTTAGTAGGAGTAATTTATGTGTGTGCTTAGTCTAATACTTAGGCTTTGTGTGGTAATGGTGTGTATTGTACTCGTATTTAGACGCTAGTACCGAGGAGTACATCGAGGAGGAGGAGGACTACTTTGAAGAGGAAGAGAACTTTGATCACTACTCCAACCAAGGCAAGCTAATATTCTTGCTAATTGCAAAGCTTCTACAAGAGCAAGGCACCACCACTTTTTACTTTATGCTTAATGATCCCATCCCAAGTTTTATTCTTACAAGCTTTTACTTTGATTATTATAACTTTCTTTTATAGTTAACTTTGGTCTAGAGATAGAATACTACAAGAGTATCAAATTTAGCCTAGAGCAATGGAAGCTAGATAGCACCCCTCATGATTAGTTGCTAGTGCTAATATATAAAATTAACTATTCTAGATGGGAACTTGTGAAATGAAATGACTTTGAAAACCTTGGAATGATGACTCATTCTATTGAAAGATTTTGAAGGTGAATATGGCTTGTGAATGACTTGGTGAATTTTACAAAAACTGATGGTTGGGATCGGATGCGATACCATTCCAATTTGAAAGTACCCCCACAATACCCAACATGGGTAAGGGCTTAACTAGAAATTTATGTGCTTTAGTATGGGTTCCCTCTAAACAAGCGTCATCGGGGTTATGCCGAGGGCTGCCTCTACAAAAGAAATGATGTGATATGACGTGAATGAGGTGAATTGTCCGGCCCAAGCCTCGTGCGGTTCTCAGTGCTATCGTCTGTCTTCACTGGGAGGCCAAGCTCATGGGGAGAGGTGCCTATACTAGAGTATGTAAGTGAAAGGTTATGGTTGGTAGTCCGCACACTGGAGTGTGATAAATCAGGGCCGATTAACTCTGACGGATTATTGCAAATGTTGTGGCACAAGTGTACGACCTCTGCGGAGTGTAGAACTATTCGAATAGCCGCGTCCACGGTTATGGACGGTTGGAAAGGCCATCTTTGTTCCGTCATCAGACCATTTTCAAAAATGTGACATGTGAAGGGTGACTTGTGATTTGAACTTGAAATGGTGACTTTGACTTGAATCACAACAGAGTTGTGGGAATGACACTAATGTTCCCACTTGAGTTAGTCTAGCGAATCAAGCATCTTTACTAAATGTTTATGAAATAAACTTAGCTTTATGCAAATAAACCTAGAGCTTAGAATCCCCCTTACTATAGTTGATAGTACTTACATTAGTATTAGTTTGCGAGTACTTTAAAGTACTCATGGCTTTGTCCCTGGCTATTCAAATGGCCAGACTATGAAGGAGAACAGCAGTACGAGGAAGATGGACAGCAGGACGTCTACGACAACTAGGATCATTCCTGACGTCAACAGTTGCCTGTGGAATAGATGGACCACAACCGTTACTTCGCTTCCGCTATATGTTTGTTGATCAATAGATCAACTATTTGTGTAATTGGATTTCTGGATCCACTATGATGTAAGACTGGATCATGTGATCCCTCGATGTAAGACAATTATGTGTTGTAATGAATGATGTGTTGTGATATCAATCTATTATGTCTCACAAAAACAATATTCCTGGGATTGCGATGAATGGCATAATAGGCATCTGGACTTAAAAATCCGGGTGTTGACAGTAAACTAAGTGCAAGTAACTAATTTTTTTGTGTTTTTGATATAGAGAACAAGATAGTAAATAAAGTAAAGCTAGCAATTAAAAAAAATTTGGGTTTTTGTTTAAGTGCAGCAAACAAAGTAGTAAATAAAATAAAGCAAGACAAAAACAAAGTAAAGAGATTGGAAGTGGAGACTCCCCTTGCAGCGTGTCTTGATCTCCCCGGCAACGGCGCCAGAAAAAGTCTTGCTGGGCGTGTAGTCGACACGTCAGTTGGGAACCCCAAGAGGAAGGTGTGATGCGCACAGCTGAGTAAGTTTTCCCTCGATAAGAAACCAAGGTTATCGAACCGGTGAGGATCCAAGAAGCACGTGAAGGTTGTTGGTGGAGGAATGTAGAGCGGCGCAACACCGGTGAAGCGGCGCCAACGTGGAACCTGCACAACACAATCAAAGTACTTTGCCCCAACGTAACGATGAGGTTGTCAATCTCACCGGCTTGCTGAAAACAAAGGATTAAGTGTATCGAGTGGAAGATGGTGTTTGTTTGCAAAGAACAGTAAAACAGTAGAATGTATTCAGATGTAAAAGAATAGACCGGGGTCCACAGTTCACTAGTGGTGTCTCTCCAATAAGATAACTAACATGCTGGGTGAACAAATTACGAGCGAGCAATTGACAAATAAAGATTCAATACATATCAACGATGATTACTATGTGATTTAATCGGGGCATTACGACAAAGTACATAGACCATTATCCGGCATGCATGTATGCCTAAATAATCCACCTTCGAGTTATCATCCGAACCCCTTCCGGTATTAAGTTGTAAACAACGAGATAATTGCATTAAGTATGGTGCGTAATGTAATCAACACAAATATCCTTAGACAAAGCATCAATGTTTTATCCCTAGTAGCAACAGCACATCCATAACCTTAGAACTTTACGTCCATTGTCCCAGATTAAATGGAGGCATGAACCCACTATCGAGCATAATTACCCCCTCTTGGAGTTACAAGTATCAACTTGGCCAGAGCCTCTACTAGCAACGGAGAGCATGCAAGAACATAAACAACACATATGTGATAGATTGATAATCAACTTAACATAATATTCTCTATTCATCGGATCTCGCCAAACACAACATGTAGCATTACAAATAGATGATCTTGATCATGTTAGGCAGCTCACAAGATCTATAACAATGAAAGCACAAGCGGAGAAGACAATCATCTAGCTACTGCTATGGACCCATAGTCCAAGGATGAACTACTCACGCATCAATCCGGAGGCGGGCATGATGATGTAGAGCCCCTCCGGTGATGATTCCCCTCTCCGGCAGGGTGTCGGAGGCGATCTCCTGAATCCCCCGAGATGGGATTCGCGACGGCGGCGTCTCTGGAAGGTTTTCCGTATCGTGGATCTCGGTACAGGGGGTTTCGCGACGAAGGCTATTTGTAGGCGGAAGGGTAGGTCAGGGGGCGACGCGAGGGCCCGGACAACGGGGCCGCGCGGCCGGGGCCTGGGCCGCGCCGCCACGGTGTCCGGCCACCTCGTGGCCCCACTTCGTCTCCCTTTCGGTCTTCCGGAAGCTTCGTGTAAAAATAGGCCCCTGGGCGTTGATTTCGTCCAATTCCGAGAATATTTCCTTACTAGGATTTCGAAACCAAAAACAGCAGAAAACAACAACTGGCGCTTCGGCATCTTGTTAATAGGTTAGTGCCAGAAAATGTAAAATAATGCTGTAAAGTATGTATAAAACATTCAAGTATTGTAATAAAAGTAGCATGGAACATAAGAAATTATAGATACGTTTGAGACGTATCATACCCCAAGAAACGTGAGTGGTAGAACAATCTCATAACTCTCTTAGATGTTCGCTAAAACTCATAATTCAAATATTTCCATCATGATCCAATCATAGATATTTGACTTTTCTATTACGATGATTTCCACTTCATGCTGAAATTTATTTGAATCCATTCAAATGTTTCAAACTTCTTCCTTATCGAATAAATATATCCTCATATATATACTCAATTCATTGCTGAAAGTTTTCATGAAGTAGAAGAATCTCCCACACATAACTATGCTCAATAAACCACATACATCATCATGTATGTTTCCACTAAGTTAGTTTCCCGTTCAACTCTTGGCCTATGAACGGTATTTCAGTCATTCTCTTTAGAAGAGATTTGCAAGCGCCAAACGATTCAAAAATCAAATGACTCCAAAAATCCATTTGCATGGAGTTTCTTCATGCGTTCCTTTCCAACATGACCTAAATGGCGGTTTCACTAATGAGTGGAATTCACATCATTTGCATTATGGCATTTTAGCGTCAGTGTTATGCATGTGTGCTTCACCATAAAGATTTATAACAACTTATCCATCGTACATGGAATGTTGTTATAATTTGAACAACTCATTGTTTTCATTTAACCAGAACAAAACAACAATTATAAAGTTCTTTATTATAAATCTGAATGGCTAGGTAGAATGCCAACGACGAACACAATAACACTTTATTTTGTTCCAGACGTGCATTCCTACCATATTCCTTGTCAGTCACTTAGGCCATTGTATTCTTGTATTGTGTTGTTTTGTATGACACCTCATACCAACCAATATGGTACAAATACCCAAGAATTTCATTGTGTGACCAAACAAAAAATACATTCATAACATGTATATCATTTAAATACACCTGAGCTAGACTTTCTAGTCTTTTCTTTCTTTCTGCCAAAAAATCTTTTGTAGTTTCTCTTTTAGCTTTCCTCATTCTCAGAAAACACTTCACCTTTAATAACTTCTAGGTCCATTGGTCAAATACTAATAAACTTGAGGTTCTTAATTTGAAGTTGATCATCACATGACAAGTGTTCCAGATTTCACTATTAGTAACCCTTTAATGTGATGAACCATTTCACTCATAATTTGTATCCATCAAATCATGACGACTTTCCGAGACCATGTCTGTACATGCTAGGCTCGTAAAGTTTAACCTTAGTACTCGTATGTGCAAATATGGCTTGCACCCGTTGTATGCACACATAGAATCTATAACATCGGATCATCACGTGATGCTTCGAAACGACGAGTCTTAGCAACGGTGCATACTAAGGACGATCATGGATGTGCGAATATCGTTAGTTCCCAACTAGTTGGAGGATTGGGACGCCTAGCGTCTTCAACCTTCGTACATTCCCATAAAACTTACGAGTTTATGTAGTCTCACAAGATTATATTCTATCATCTTGCAATAAGGTCTTTAGATATCACATATATCTCAAATCTTGCTTATTTCTGAAAACAAAATTTCCAGCTCCTTACTTTTCAAACGGATTTGAACTTTAAGTTTCACGGAGACAAGATGATTTTAGGTACTAATTGAAATCATTGCTCTTTGAATCAGCAATGTGAGGTTTACTAAAAGTTTGCAATAGGACTTAATCATTTCTTGCCCTCCTCTAGTGTTATCTAAATCTCTTGGAGCATGCTGGTGACGAAGTCGCCGGAGTCATTCTGTACCACCCTGTCTGGGATGTCTTCGCCCCACATTTCCCGGGGCGGCGGAGGTGGCAGCGTACGCGGCAACGTCCGACGAGGCCGTCGAGACGGGCCGAAGTTGTAGTCATGGCCGCCCATGAAAGTAGGCGACGGCCTAGAAGGGAGGTTGATGTGGGCATAACCCTTCGGGTACTCGACATTGCCATACTCGGTGCAGATTATGAAGATGGATCAGCGCAAGGACTCAACAAAGCTGGACCGACAAGGAATATCAACATGAATTACAAGAATAAGACTCCAATACGAATCCTGCTAGGACTCTTGTAAACCCTAACTTGGCTGATATATAAAGCCAGGCAGGGGTACCCCTTAGGACACATATTGAGAGACATAAATCATAGAGGCGATACTGAAGGGTTCGTTGCATGAAAAACAAAAAAATTCTACTGTGAACATGAACAAAAACCAAGATCCAATCTAGGAAGAAGCAAGATCTAATCTACGAAGATCGAAGCAACGAGATGCATGTGAGACTAACCCTCGAAGATTCCAAAGCTTACGAGATTAGATCTCGTTGTTGATGTAGTCGATCGTCCCGTGCTGCAATCTGGCAGCACTTCCGTACTCGGTCGTGCGTACGGTGTCGATGAAGACCGTCCTCTCCCCATTCCAGCGGGCACCGGAGGTGTGGTAGATCCCCTCGGAATCCCAGCAGCATGACGGCGTGGTGGTGGAGGTGGAGGAGAAATTCTTGCAGGGCTTCGCCAAGCCTGCACAGGAAGAAGGAGGAGGGAGAGAGGGGCGGCTAGGGCTTGGGGGATGATGTGTTGCGCCCCAGCCCTCCCCTCCCTCTTATATAGGCGTGGGGGGGCTGCCTTGGCCCCTCCTCCAAGCCCTTGGGTCGGCCAAAACAAGGGGGGAAACTTCCCCCCCCCCCCCCCAACCCAAGTTAAGTCCCTATTTTCATGGGATTTGATCTTATCCACTTGATCCAGCTGCATGGGCCTTAGGGGGCTGGTGTGCCTGGCCCATGTGGGCCTATGTGACCCCCTCCGGTCCATGTTGGTCGTCCGGGATAGGTGGGCCCCACTATGGTACCCTCCGGAACCTTCTAGAACCTCCGATACAATACCGAAAAATCCTGAACTTTTCCGGTAACCCTGAAAATGACTTCCCATATATGAATCTTATTCTCCGGATCATTCCGGACCTCCTCGTGATGTCTTGGATCCCATCCGAGACTCCGAACAAACTTCGATCTCCATCTCATATTCTGAATCTACTTATGCGACATCGAACCTTAAGCGCGTCACCCTACGGTTCGTGAACTATGCGGACATGGTCGAGACTCCTCTCCGACCAATAACCAATAGCGGGACCTGGAGATCCATAATGTCTCCCACACATTCAGCGATAACTTAGTGATCGATTGAACCATTTACATACGATACTGATTCCCTTTGTCACGCGATACTTTACTCGTCCGAGGTTCGATCATCGGTATCTCCATACCTAGTTCAACCTCGTTACCGACAAGTACTCTTTACTCGGACCGTGGTATGTCATCTCTTGTGACCTAGTCACATGCTTGCAAGCTAATTAGACGACATTTCACCGAGATGGCCCAGAGTATATCTATCCGTCATCGGGATGGACAAATCCCACTCTTGATCCATATGCCTCAACTCATAATTTCCGAATACTTAATCCCATCTTTATAACTATCTCTTTACGCAATGGTGTTTGATGTAATCAAAGTATCCTTTCGGTGTAAGTGATTTACATGATCTCATGGTCGAAGGACTAGGTAACTATGTATCGAAAGCTTATAGCAAGTTGAACTTGAATGACTTGATCTCATGCTACGCTTATTTGGGTGTATGTCCATTATATCATTCACCCAATGACATAACCTTGTTATTAACAACATCCAATGTTCATGATCAGGAAGCCATGATCATCTATTAATCAACAAGCTAGTTTTACAAGAGGCTTACTTGGGACTCTGGTTGTTTACACAACTCCGCATATGGCGACCCCCTGTACACATATATTCATATAGTGGATTGCTAGCTGGACGTAGCGATCCTCTACCGCGGGGACGTGAACCTGGGTACGTCGTGCCTTCTCTCGTTCCCGGAACTTCCATCGTCATCTTTCTCTAAAACCCAAGCCCCTCATGGTGGGCATTGCCGAAGAACTGCCTCGTCAATTGGCGACGTCTGTGGGAAGTGCGTCGGCTGGATTTTGTCAACCGGGCGAGATCCCTTATCGCCATCATCAAAAACCTTCGAATCGCATCTCATCATCACCTGGAAATCAACACCACGCCGGGAGATCGGAAAGATCGGATCCGGTTTGGTGAAAACATGCAGTACGCAGCAGCTGGTCATGGCTATCAACGCCGACGGGGTCGGCTGATTAAATCTGCCAAATCAAGAAGAAATGTCCTTGGGACAAGTACCAAGGAGCTGCAGCAACTGGCCTTCGGATACCCAATGCTCCGAAGGAAAAGACCATGCAAAGAAAATAATCTTGAGAAGAACCTACAGCCGGTTAGATCCTGATAAGACAAGAAGATGTTCCTGTGAAGGAAAGGAAGAAAAGAATGGCACTTTTTTTCGTCTGATCTGGAATTTGAACTTTGTTCATTGGGACCTGGATCGGGACAAGTATCAGTGTGCTAAAAAAAATTGTAGCCCGTACGTACAAGTCAATGCTTTTGGAGACTAAAACAGAGACCCGACGTTTACGTATCGGCGAGTTACTAGGCTGCTCGGACAACTCGGAATAGTACTTCGACTTCGCCACGGCAGCCAACATCTTCTTTTTTTTTGCGATGAAAGAGAGCTTTATTAAACTGAGATAGAATTACAATCAGAAGCAATGGCCTCGGCGATCTCCTCAGGGAATTGCCCAGCCCACACTTGTGTTCTAGCCTGAATTCTACCTATCTGTGCTAAACCGTGACTCGCACTATTTGCAGTCCGGTCAATTTTCACACACCTGCACTCTCTTTCCTTAAACAAATCTCTAATCCTTAGAACTTGGAAAGCATACACTGAAGAATTCGGTGTACTGCCCTTTATTAGTTGCACTGCTGTAGCGCAATCTGTTTCAACGACGACTGGTCGAGTTGTCCATAATAGTGTAAGTTTCATGCCTTCCTCCAGCGCCTCCAGTTCGGCCTCCGTCGCATCTTGGCATGCCTGTAGCGATTTGCAGGCTGCAGCAATGACTGCCCCTGTGTGATCCCGAATAATCATTCCAGCGCCGGCCGTTCCCTGAGAGGACCATGAACCATCAACATTGAGCTTTACTTCACCCGGCCGTGGCGGGAACCATTTCTTGCAAGGCTTCTAGCGTCCGTTCTCCACATCCTTATCCCGTTTGAAGCCCGAGTCATAAGAGACAACCATCTTTCCTTTAGCCAGGTCCATCTCAGGATGTTGCTTGATCAGAAGGGACTTCAAATAGCCTAGCAGGAACCTCCGGGAGCCTTCCACCGGGGGAGCTTGTTTTTGGTGGGTAATCTCATTATGCACATACCAGATCCTCCACAATAGCAAAAAAGATTTTGCCCGTTGCATTTCTGACAGTTCAGGGATTAAGTGCAGTAGCCATTCCACTCCAGTATTACACAGGGACTCATCCGCTGGAATATCCCATGTTTCCCGCATTGCATTCCACAGATCCCTGGCATGGGGACATCGAACAAAAACGTGAAAGGTGTCCTCATCCTCCTGGCCACAAATGAGGCACGTTGGTGGAGTTCTGATCCCCCGCCAGTGCTTGTTTACTTGCGTGGCCACGGCATTGCAGCCTATTTTCCAAGCTAGGTGTTGAACCTTTGGCGGTACAGGGCACTTCCAGATCAGCTGCCAAATCGGTCTCTCTCCCTGTGGTCTTGTGCTCGTGGATTCCATACCTTTCATTTGCATCTGCTCCTCCAAAGCTAAGCGATAGGCGCTGCGTACTGAGTATATACCTTGTTTCTCCGGGACCCAGGCTAGGAAGTCCGCGTCATTTCGCGTGGATGCCTTAATCTTCAGGATTTCAGTGGCATCCTCCACCGCGAAGAAATGTGTCACCCGCTGCTCGTCCCATGTGCCATCTGGACGCAAGAAATCTGAGACCCACCTGTACCGACAACACCGCCTTGGTGCTACTGCCTTGTAGTCGCCCTTTGGGATCCACGGAACACGCCAACATCTTCAACTACAGCGGAACAAATTTAGACTACTCCGTCACGTCTATTATTTCTAGCCAGGCTCCGGACGGGATCCATCAGCAACATCATCAACAAGTTCAGAAGCTCGAAAAATTCGGATCTAATCCGATGAGTTACGCGGGCGAAATCCCTCACCATCGTCGTGTTGCCTGCCAAAGCCCACCGGCGAGCAGTGGTTAAGCAACACGAAGAGCCGGGAGGCTTCCAAGGCGGCAGCGGGCCCTGGTCCCTCGACGTCGTCCCGCAAATGCTCCAGCACACGACCTGGCGGCTGCAAGGGCGTGCCACCTGACCTATACCTGGCCAGGAAGGTGTGGATTGCTTTGATTAGTTTCCTGCATGGCAGACATGTAAACATTAAATACGAGCCCTATCGGCTCTCAGGTTGCCCTGTGGATCGGCTCAAAGAGCCGATCGCCCCATGGTTCATGCTGGATTTTCAGTGACATGGGGATCCTGCTTGATCACAACAAAGCTAAACCAATCTACGACAGTTTAGGGTTTTCACCGTATGATCGGAACATCCTACGCGTAGTTGAGCCTAATAGACACGAAAGATAACGGAAAACTAACCCTAAAAGAGGCCTAAAAAACCAACATTACGTTAATTCCCGGAACATCCCTCTTAGGACTAGCAAACCCATACCTAACGCACTACCGGATCGTTCAACCCGTTTGCAAGGCCTAACCATACGGATATTAAACTAATCCTTGATGAACAAGGAGCAACTATAACAGATCGGATCTACTAAGTAGCGAACAAGCAAGATGCTGCCCTTACCCTAGGTGTAAGGGCAGCTAGATGTTGAGGACGGCATAGCTAAGCGAGATATATGCAGAAAAGCATCTACGCAATCCCCAAAACACCTACGGTAAATGAGTGCTACTCGCCATCAACAAACGCTTCGGTACTGAGCAACACAAGGTAAACGAATAAACGTTGTGCTTTGCCTAGATCGCAAGATGCGATCTAGGCAGCATGATGCTTACCGGGAGAAACCCTCGAAAGA
>NC_061510.1:145744483-145760231 GCF_022539505.1 Lolium rigidum
GTGATACGTCCCAAACGTATCTATAATTTCTTATGTTCCATGCTACTTTTATGATGATACTCACATGTTTTATACACATTATATGTCATTATTATGCATTTTCCGGCACTAACCTATTGCCAAGATGCCGAAGAGCCAGTTGCTGTTTTCTGCTGTTTTTGGTTTCAGAAATCCTAGTAAGGAAATATTCTCGGAATTGGACGAAATCAACGCCCAGGGGCCTATTTTTCCACGAAGCTTCCAGAAGACCGAAGGACTTACGAAGTGGGGCCACGAGGTGGCGCCACACTAGGGCGGCGCGGCCCAAGCCTTGGCCGCGCCGGCCTGTTGTGTGGGCCCCTCGTGTGGCCCCCTGACCTGCCCTTCCGCCTACTTAAAGTCTCCGTCGCGAAACCCCCAGTACCGAGAGCCACGATACGGAAAACCTTCTAGAGACGCCGCCGCCAATCCCATCTCGGGGGATTCAGGAGATCGCCTCCGGCACCCTGCCGGAGAGGGGAATCATCTCCCGGAGGTCTCTTCATCGCCATGATCGCCTCCGGATCGATGTGTGAGTAGTTCACCCCTGGACTATGGGTCCATAGCAGTAGCTAGATGGTCGTCTTCTCCCCATTGTGCTATCATGTTAGATCTTGTGAGCTGCCTATCATGATCAAGATCATCTATTTGTAATCCTTCATGTTGTGTTTGTTGGGTCCGATGAATATTGAATACTATGTCAAGTTGATTATCAATCTATCATATATGTTATTTATGTTCTTGCATGCTCTCCATTGCTAGTAGAGGCTCTGGCCAAGTTGATACTTGTGACTCCAAGAGGGAGTATTTATGCTCGATAGTGGGTTCATGCCTCCATTAAATGCAGGACGAGTGATGAAAGTTCTAAGGTTGTGGATGTGCTGTTGCCACTAGGGATAAAACATCGATGCTTTGTCTAAGGATATTTGTGTTGATTACATTACGCACCATACTTAATGCAATTGTGTGTTGTTTACAACTTAATACTGGAAGGGGTTCGGATGATAATCTGAAGGTGGACTTTTTAGGCATAGATGCATGCTGGATAGCGGTCTATGTACTTTGTCGTAATGCCATGATTAAATCTCATAGTACTCATCATGATATATGTATGTGCATTGGTATGCCTTCTTTATTTGTCAATTGCCCAACTGTAATTTGTTCACCCAACATCTCGCTATCTTATGGGAGAGACACCGCTAGTGAACTCGTGGACCCCGGTCCTATTCTTTACATCCGAAATACAAACTGCTCGCAATTGTTCTTTACTCGTTCTTTGCAAACAACCATCATCATCCACACTATACATCTAATCCTTTGTTTACGACAAGCCGGTGAGGCCGACAACCTCACCGTTACGTTGGGGCAAAGTTCTCGTGATTGTGTTGTGCGGGTTCCACGTTGGCGCCGGAATCCCTGGTGTTGCGCCGCACTACACTCCTCCGCCATCAACCTTCAACGTGCTTCTTGGCTCCTCCTGGTTCGATAAACCTTGGTTTCTTTCTGAGGGAAAACTTGCTACTGTGTGCATCACACCTTCCTCTTGGGGTTCCCAACGGACGTGTCAACTACACGCATCAAGCACTTTTTCTTGCGCCGCTGCCGGGGAGATCAAGACACGCTGCAAGGGGAGTCCTCCACTTCCAATCTCTTTACTTTGTTTTTGTCTTGCTTTATTTTATTTACTGCTTTGTTTGCTGCATTATATCAAAACACAAAAAAATTAGTTGCTAGTTTTACTTTATTTACTGTCTTGTTCTCCATATCAAAAACACACAAAAAATTAGTTACTTGCATTTACTTTATTTAGTTTGCTTTACTTACTACTGCTAAAAATGAGTAATCCGGAAGTTGAAGTTCGTTCCTTTAAGCAACAAGGGGGAGAAAGTTTTAAAGATGCTTGGTATAGAATTAGCGATGCTCATCATAAGTGCATTAAGAAACACTCCACTATTATACTCGCTTAGGAACTTTTATGTTGGTATCTCTAACTCGGAATAGGTATGTTCTTGATACTCTTGCGGGAGGTAATTTCCTAGGCACTCCTGCTTTAGAAGCTAGTTGCATTATTGAGAGTCTAGTTGGAATACCACCTGTTAATGAAGCTAAAATTGAAATCTCTCTTGAAGATGTCATGAAAAAGTTGGAGGCCATAGAGAAAGATCTTCCAAGTATTGAGACTAAATTGGGAATATTACTTAATAGCACCGATAAACTTGATAAATCTCTAGGTGGAATTAATGAGAGAATTGCTTGTTTTAGAAACTTGTACTACTCATGATAATCGAACCCATAGGATTAGTGAATTTGAAGAAGCTATGGGAACCTTGGGTTCAACTTTTTCTTCTCTTAAGTTTAAGGAGAAAGCTTATGTGGGTAAGGAGCAAAAGTTTATGTATGTCTCTAAAGTGCCTAAACCAAAAAAATATTATTATAGACCTAAAATTGACAAAGCCCTTAGTACCACTACGGATGGGGGAGCTTATGATGTTGATGATTCATCCCTCGATAATACTTGATACACACTTTCTGCACCTAGCTGAAAGGCGTTAAAGAAAAGCGCTTATGGGAGACAACCCATTATTTTACTTCTGCACTTTATTTTATATTTGAGTCTTGGAAGTTGTTTACTACTGTAGCAACCTCTCCTTATCTTTATTTTATCGTATAGTTGTGCCAAGTAAAGTCTTTGATAGTAAAGCCAATACTAGATTTGGATTACTGCGCAGGAACAGATTTCTTGCTGTCACGAATTTGAGCAGTAGTCCCTGTAGAAAAATCAAAAAAATCTGCCAATTTACGTGCGTGATCCTCAGATATGTACGCAACTTTCATTCAGTTTGGGCATTTTCATCTGAGCAAGTCTGGTGCCACTTTAAAATTCGTCTTTATGGACTGTTCTGTTTTGACAGATTCTGCCTTTTATTTCGCATTGCCTGGTTTGCTATGTTAGATGGATTTCTTTGTTCCATTACCTTCCAGTAGCTTTGAGCAATGTCCAGAAGTATTAAGAATGATTGTGTCACCTCTGAACATGTGAATTTTTGATTATGCACTAACCCTCTAATGAGTTTGTTTCGAGTTTGGTGTGGAGGAAGTTTTCAAGGGTCAAGAGAGGAGGATGATACAATATGATCAAGAAGAGTGAAAGGTCTAAGCTTGGGGATGCCCCCGTGGTTCATCCCTGCATATTTTAAGAAGACTCAAGCGTCTAAGCTTGGGGATGCCCAAGGCATCCCTTCTTCATCGACAACTTATCAGGTTCCTCTAGTGAAACTATATTTTTATTCCGTCACATCTTATGTGCTTTACTTGGAGCGTCTGTTTGTTTTTATTTTTGTTTTTGTTTGAATAAATCGGATCCTAGCATTCTTTGTTTGGGAGAGAGACACGCTCCGCTGTTTCGTATGAACACATATGTTCTTAGCTTTATCTTTAATGTTCATTGCGAAAGTTGAACTACTTCATTCATTGTTATATGGTTGGAAACGGAAAATGCCGCATGTGGTAAATGGTTTAATGTCTTGAATAATGTGATACTTGGCAATTGTTGTGCTCATATAGATCTTGTTTAAACTCTTGCATCATGTACCTTGTACTCATTAATGAATAACTACATAGAGCTTGTTAAAATTTGGTTTGCATGATTGATCTCTAGAGTCTAGATATTTTCTGGTTAAGGTGTTTGAACAACAAGGAGACAATATAAAGTCTTATAATAGTTACAATATGTTCATATGTGAGCTTTGCTGCACCTTTTATACTTGAGTTTGCTTCAAACAACCTTGTTATCCTAGCCTTGTATTGAGAGGAATTCTTCTCGTGCATCCAAATCCTTGAGCCAATAACTATGCCATTTGTGTCCACCATACCTACCTACCACATGGTATTTCTCCGCCATTCCAAAGTAAATTACTTGAGTGCTACCTTTAAAATTTCTATTCTTTACCTTTGCAATATATAGCTCATGGGATAAAATAGCTTAAAAACTATCGTGGTGAAGAATATGTACTTATGTGTCTTATTTCTTAATAAGTTGCTTGTTGAGCGGTAACCATGTTTCTGGGGACGCCATCAACTCTTTTACCTTTGTTGAATATCATGTGAGTTGCTATGCATGTTCGTCTTGTCCGAAGTAAGGGCGGTTTTCACAATCAAATGGTTTGAGTATGCATACTTGTTAGAGAAGAACATTGGGCCGCTAACTAAAGCCATGATTCGTGGTGGAAGTTTCAGGTGTGGACAGCTAATCCTCAATCTCTTATGAGAATAATAACTGTTGTTGAATGCTTATGCATTAAAGAGGAGTCCATTATCCGTTGTCTATGTTGTCCCGGTATGGATGTCTAAGTTGAGAATAATCAAAAACGAGAAATCCAATGCGAGCTTTCTCCTTAGACCTTTGTACGAGCGGCATAGAGGTACCCCTTTGTGACACTTGGTTGAAACATATGCTATGCAATGATAATCAGTGTTAACCCAAACTAATTAGGACAAGGTGCGAGCACTATTAGTATACTATGCATGAGGCTTGCAACTTATAAGATGTCTTATACATAACTCATATGCTTTATTACTACCGTTGACAAAATTGTTTCTTGATTTCAAAATGAAAGCTCTAGCACAAATATAGTAATCAATGCTTCCCTCTGCGAAGGGCCTATCTTTTACTTTATTGTTGAGTCAGTTTGCCTATTCTTTCTATCTTAGAAGCAAACACTTGTATCAACTGTGTGCATTGATTCTTACATGTTTACTTATTGCACTTGTTATATTGCTTTGTGTTGACAATTATCCATGAGATATACATGTTGAAGTTGAAAGCAACCGCTAAAACTTTATCTTCCTATGTGTTGCTTCAATGCTTTTACTTCGAATCTATTGCTTTATGAGTAACTCTTATGCAAGTCTTATTGATGCTTGTCTTGAAAGTATTATTCATGAAAAGTCTTTGCTATATGATTCATTAGTTTACTCATTATCTTCATCATTGCTTCGAATCGCTGCATTCATCTCATATGCTTTACAATAGTATGATCAAGATTATGATAGCATGTCACTTCAGAAATTATCTTTGTTATCGTTTACCTACTCGAGGGCGAGTAGGAACTAAGCTTAGGGATGCTTGATACGTCCCAAACGTATCTATAATTTCTTATGTTCCATGCTACTTTTATGATGATACTCACATGTTTTATACACATTATATGTCATTATTATGCATTTTCCGGCACTAACCTATTGACGAGATACCGAAGAGCCAAATGTTGTTTTCTGCTGTTTTTGGTTTCAGAAATCCTAGTAAGGAAATATTCTCGGAATTGGACGAAATCAACGCCCAGGGTCCTATTTTTCCACGAAGCTTCCGGAAGACCGGAGGACTTACGAAGTGGGGCCACGAGGTGGCGCCACACTAGGGCGGCGCGGCCCAAGCCTTGGCCGCGCCGGCCTGTTGTGTGGGCCCCTCGTGTGCCCCCCTGACCTGCCCTTCCGCCTACTTAAAGTCTCCGTCGCGAAACCCCCAGTACCGAGAGCCACGATACGGAAAACCTTCCAGAGACGCCGCCGCCATCCCATCTCGGGGGATTCAGGAGATCGCCTCCGGCACCCTGCCGGAGAGGGGAATCATCTCCCGGAGGTCTCTTCATCGCCATGATCGCCTCCGGATCGATGTGTGAGTAGTTCACCCCTGGACTATGGGTCCATAGCAGTAGCTAGATGGTCGTCTTCTCCCCATTGTGCTATCATGTTAGATCTTGTGAGCTGCCTATCATGATCAAGATCATCTATTTGTAATCCTTCATGTTGTGTTTGTTGGGATCCGATGAATATTGAATACTATGTCAAGTTGATTATCAATCTATCATATATGTTATTTATGTTCTTGCATGCTCTCCGTTGCTAGTAGAGGCTCTGGCCAAGTTGATACTTGTGACTCCAAGAGGGAGTATTTATGCTCGATAGTGGGTTCATGCCTCCATTAAATGCGGGACCGTGACGGAAAGTTCTAAGGTTGTGGATGTCCTGTTGCCACTAGGGATAAAACATCGATGCTTTGTCTAAGGATATTTGTGTTGATTACATTACGCACCATACTTAATGCAATTGTCTGTTGTTTACAACTTAATACCGGAAGGGGTTCGGATGATAACCTAAAGGTGGACTTTTTAGACATAGATGCATGCTGGATAGCGGTCTATGTACTTTGTCGTAATGCCCCGATTAAATCTCATAGTACTCATCATGATATATGTATGTGCATTGTTATGCCTTCTTTATTTGTCAATTGCCCAAGCCGTAATTTGTTCACCCAACATCTTCTATCTTATGGGAGAGACACCGCTAGTGAACCGTGGACCCCGGTCCTACTTTACATCCGAAATACAAACTGCTGCAATTGTTCTTTACTCGTTCTTTGCAAACAACCATCATCATCCACACTATACATCTAATCCTTTGTTTACGGCAAGCCGGTGAGATTGACAACCTCGTCGTTACGTTGGGGCAAAGTTCCGTGATTGTGTTGTGCGGGTTCCACGTTGGCGCCGGAATCCCCGGTGTTGCGCCGCACTACACTCCTCCGCCATCAACCTTCAACGTGCTTCTTGGCTCCTCCTGGTTCGATAAACCTTGGTTTCTTTCTGAGGGAAAACTTGCTACTGTGTGCATCACACCTTCCTCTTGGGGTTCCCAACGGACGTGTCAACTACACGCATCAAGTAGCCGATGCAATCTTGAGCCTAGTAAATTCTCGACACTCATGTGTCGACCCTACACACATGGTGTGATAAGAGCGCACCGACGCTCCGCGCCACGTTGGACGAACTCCCTGGGCCTACTTGGCACCCGTTGTTGAAAGAACATCTCTCTACCATTTATGGTTTTGCGTGTTTGGTGACAACATTTGTGATATCTTATTGTATGTTAAGTGGTGCAGGGTGTATAGCTCACATGTTTGATCTATATTGAGTATATGCTGAAAAGAAAGAAGAGACAAAATTGCTCTAGGCCGGATATTCCGGGGCTGGATTATTTGCAAATATCCGGCCCCCAAAAATCGGCTAAGGACTTAAGAAAAAGAGCTACTGGACCCCCCCCCCCCCCGGATATTTGGCTGGATATTTCATTGCTGATCAGATATTCCGGGGGGGTGGGGGGATAATCCGGCCCTCACTTAGGTCGGATAATCCGGTCTGTCATTTCACCAATGGCTCAATTTTGTGAGGGGGTATAAATACCCCTCTTCTTCCCCAGGCTCAAGTTGCTCGATTTGCTCGAGAACACCACCTCCAGCTGAGCCACTACAATCACTTGATATCCTCTCTCAACCACCCAAATCTCTTGATCTTTGGAGAATCGAATGAGAAGACTCTGATCTACATCTTCGCCAAAGCGATTTGCATTTCCCCCTCATTAATTTGAGGTCCCCTTTTCTAGTGTTTCTTTTGGAAACCCTAATTGTTGTTTACTTCATTGATAACTTGTTGTTGTGTTGTAACATCCTTGGGAGCATCAAATTCAGTTGTGGATGTGTGCCTGAAAGGACACAGATGTCGCCTAGAGGGGGGGGGGTGAATAGGCGATTTAAAACTTTTACGAGTTGGGCTTAACAAATGCGGAATAAAACTAGCGTTTACTTTATCAAGCCCAAAGCCTATATACTATGGTTCACCTATGTGCACCAACAACTTATTCTAAGCAATGGTTCACCTATGTGCACCTACAACTTACGCTAAGCAATGCAAGCAACTTATGTGATAGCAAGATATATATAACTTCAAGCACGATGGCTATCACAAGGTAAAGTGCATAAGTAAAGAGCTCGGGTATAGAGATAACCGAGGCACGCGGGAGACGATGATTTATCCCGAAGTTCACACTCTTGCGAGTGCTAATCTCCGTTGGAGAGGTGCGGTGGCTTAGTGCTCCCGAACGCCACAAGAGGCTCACCTTGAGGTGTGGTTGCTCGATGCACACAAACGCCACAAAGGCCTCACCCCAAGATGCGGTACTCACACCACACACCAAACGCCACGAAGGCCCCTCACCTAAATCTCCGGTGACCCTCGCCACAAAGGCGCTAGGTCACGGTTCCACTAAGGGATTTCCTTCGAGGCGGAAACCGGGCCTTACACAAAGGTTGGGGCACACATCCACAACTTAATCGGAGGCTCCCAACAAATCACCACAAAGGTCTAGAATCCGTCTAGGGTTCCAAGAACCCAAGAGTAACAACCTTCTTGCTTTCACCACCACGAATCACCGTGGAGAACTCAAACCTATGCACCAAATGCAATGGCAAGAACACCACAAAGATGCTCAAGTCTTTTTCTCTCAAATTCCAACAAAGCTACAAAAGCTATTGGGGGAATAAGAGAGGAAGAACAAAGAGGAGAACACAAAATTCTCCAAGATCTAGATCACAAAGATTCACTCACAAAGAGATGATTTGGTTTGGTCAAAGTGTGGATCTAGATCCCCTCGATCTTTCTCTCAAATAGATGCAAGAATCATGGGAAGGGGAGAAAGATCTCAAGCTTCAAAATGTCAACAACAATGGAGGAGAGAGGCTTGAGAGAGAGGAGGAAGAAGGAGCAGCTTTTATGAATAAACCAAGAGAGAGAGGGGGCATAAAAGGAGGCCCCAAATTTCTGCCCGTTGGAGGCTGCTGCGCGCGCGGGAGAAGGGACCGGTAGTACCGGCCAGGTAGGGCCGGTACTACCGGCCAAGATCGAGCAGCGCTGGCCAGGAGAGGAGCGGCCATGTGGCCACGAGTGAGCCGGGCCGAAGGGGAAGGCCGGAGCCTCCGGCCGGGGGTACCGGCCGTGGTACCGCCGGGGCTCCAACTCCCCTGGCACCTATACTGAGGCGCGGGGCGCCCAACCGGTACCTTGGGCGGTACCTCTGGCGGTACTACCGGCCGTGCTCGGGCGGTACTACCGGCCAGCCCAAACTCCTCTTTATGGGCAAACTTAGAAAAGGCATAACTTGAGTATCCGGACTCCGATTTTGATGATCTTGGACTCGTTTCGAAGCTAGTAACAAGCTCTACAAGATCATGCAGGGAACCATCATAGTCCAGCAAAGGAGTATAGAAACAAATGATGAAAGGTTTGACCTATCTAAGAAAGACATACCGGTAAAACCTCCAACCTCGAAAATGCAACAAGTTGCCCAAACAAAAACCATTCTTGATGAACTAGAGCTTGTCATGAGAATAAGCACAAGCTCTAAAACATCACACGGATAAGATCCAAATAACCATCATAGTCCAGCAAAGGAGTATAGAAACAAATGATGAAAGGTTTGACCTATATAAGAAAGACATACCGGTAAAACCTCCAACCTCGAAAATGCAACAAGTTGCCCAAACAAAAACCATTCTTGATGAACTAGAGCTTGTCATGAGAATAAGCACAAGCTCTAAAACATCACATGGATAAGATCCAAATAACAACCAAGAAAGATGATGCAAGGATGCAAAGGTTTGAGCCCTCCGAAGGATACGATCGAGTTACTCACTCGAGAGCCCCCTTGATAGTACGGCAACTAAACTATAAACCGGTCTCCAACTACACTATGAGACCGGTGAGAAAGAAACCCTATCAAGAGCAAACCTTGTACTTGCGCATTCCACTTGAGCTTGATGACGACGATCTTGACCTCAACAAGATGGAACGCCTTTCTTGCTTGTGCTTGCTTGACGAAGTCTTGTGGATTGCTCTGTAGGATAACGTTGCATAGAAAACAAAAAATTTCCTACCGCGAACACGCAATCCAAGCCAAGATGCAATCTAGAAGACGGTAGCAACGAGGGGGTATCGAGTCTCACCCTTGAAGAGATTCCAAAGCCTACAAGATGAGGCTCTTGTTGCTGCGGTAGACGTTCACTTGCCGCTTGCAAAGCGCGTAGAAGATCTTGATCACGATCGGTTCCGGCGCCACGAACGGGCGAGCACCTCCGTACTCGGTCACACGTTCGGTTGTTGATGAAAACGACGTCCACCTCCCCGTTCCAGCGGGCAGCGGAAGTAGTAGCTCCTCTTGAATCCGACAAACACGACGGCGTGGTGTCGGTGGTGGTGGAGAAATCCGGCGGAGCTTCGCTTAAGCGTGCGAGATATGGTGGAGGAGAGAGACCGCTAGGGTTTGGGGAGAGGGGCGCCGGCTAGGGCACCCTTGAGGGGTGCGGCCATGGTGGTGGCTTGAGTGGCCGGCCAGCCCCTCTCTCCCCCTCTTTATATAGGTGGAGGCCCCAAGGTTTAGGTCAAAGAGTCCGAATAAGACCCCAACAAAACCTTCCAAGTGTCCAAACCTAGGGGAGTGGGACTCCCCCTTTCCTTGGTGCGGTGGCCGGCCACCATGGTGGGGAGTCCACTTGGGACTCTTCCTCCCTTAGGTTGGTCGGCCAAGGGTGGAGTCCCTCCGGGACTCCACCTTCCATCCTTATTTCTTCCGGACTTTTCTAGAACCTTCTAGAACCTTCCGTAGAACCTTCCGGATCATTTTAATTCACATAAAATGACATCCTATATATGAATCTTATTCTCCGGACCATTCCGGAACTCCTCGTGATGTCCGGGATCTCATCCGGGACTCCGAACAAATATTCGAACTCCATACCATATTCAAGTACTACCATTTCAACATCCAACTTTAAGTGTGTCACCCTACGGTTCGTGAACTATGCGGACATGGTTGAGTACTCACTCCGACCAATAACCAATAGCGGGATCTGGATATCCATAATGGCTCCCACGTATTCAACGATGACTTTAGTGATCGAATGAACCATTCACATACGATACCAATTCCCTTTGTCACGCGATATTTTACTTGTCCGAGGTTTGATCATCGGTATCACTCTATACCTTGTTCAACCTCGTCTCTTGACAAGTACTCTTTACTCGTACCGTGGTATGTGGTCTCTTATGAACTTATTCATATGCTTGCAAGACATTAGACGACATTCCACCGAGAGGGCCCGAGTATATCTATCCGTCATCGGGATGGACAAATCCCACTGTTGATCCATATGCCTCAACTCATACTTTCCGGATACTTAATCCCACCTTTATAACCACCCATTTACGCAGTGGCGTTTGGTGTAATCAAAGTACCTTTTCGGTATAAGTGATTTACATGATCTCATGGTCATAAGGATTAGGTAACTATGTATCGAAAGCTTATAGCAAATAACTTAATGACGAGATCTTATGCTATTCTTAATTGGGTGTGTCCATTACATCATTCATATAATGATATAACCTTGTTATTAATAACATCCAATGTTCATGATTATGAAACTAATCATCCATTAATCAACAAGCTAGTTTAAGAGGCATACTAGGGACTTCTTGTTGTCTACATATCACACATGTACTAATGTTTCGGTTAATACAATTATAGCATGATATATAAACATTTATCATAAACATAAAGATATAAATAATAACCACTTTATTATTGCCTCTAGGGCATATCTCCTTCACTCTCCCACTTGCACTAGAGTCAATAATCTAGTTTACATTTGTAAAGATATAACACCTTGGCCTTCTGGTGCTTTATCATGTTTTGCTCACAGGAGAGGTTTTAGTCAACTGGATCCGACATGCTCGTAACCGTATGTATTTTGTAATTCATTTGCGTCTTAACGCATCACTCATTTCCAAATGAGTCGGCATTAAATATGTTTGGTCTTCTGGTGGAACCTTAATTCCGCGGTCTAAAATATGTCACTAATATTGTCACACACAATATAGCTTCAAAGTTCGACTCGTCGGAATACACCATGTTCTCAAAGAACCTCTTGACTTAACATCCTTTGTCATGGTCAAAACAATGACATACTCCGCCTTCTTTTGTAGAATCCGTCACAATATTTAGAACTCTTCTAAATCTAGCATAGACAACTTCTAGCTCATTGTGCTACCTTTTAAACAACACTTAGTCTAATTTGAGATTGAAATTATATTTTATATGTGACAAAACCAATATCGGTGTAACACCTTACATCGATTTGTTTGTCATTTCTTTATACAAATATATATATATATATATCCTTAGTTCTTCTAAAGTACTCAAGGATATTCTTACTGTTGTCCAATGATCATCATATGAATCATTTTGGTATATGCTCATAACACTTTATAGCACATGATATCTGATTGTGTACATAATATTCGTGATCTAAAATCACTCATGTGTTTTTACTCATCGAGTGTCAGACACACTCAAGTCTTGTTAATCCTTCACATGACAAGAACATTTTCTTAATATTTCTATATTGAACTACTTCAATATCCATTCTATGTACTTTGACTTAAACTTATTATGTGTTTCAATCTATCTTCATAGATCTTGACACTAAATATGTTTCACTCCATATCCTTTCATTGAAATTAATTTCTCAATGAAACCTTTTAATCAAGTATATAATTACATTATTTATAACCAACTATATGTCACCTACATAAAGTATTATAAATATGTCTTAGCGCTCCCACTTAATTTCTTGCAAATGCAAGTTTCTTCATCGTCTCTGATGAAATCAAAAACTCTTTGACTATTTCATCTGCTGAAGATTCTAACTCCGCGATACTTACTTCATCCAATTGAAGTTCGTATACCTATCTAGTATTCCACGGACCAGCAGAAACTCTTGGTTTGTATCTAGTATACACCTTTAATACACACTTCGGTTAAGTAGTGTATTTTGCCATCCTACTAACATATCTCATAAAAGAAATATGTAGTGATTACTAGAATAATCCACATAGACTATAAGCATTGCTACGGAAGATCTAATCTTATCGTAGTCAACTCTTTGAACTTTGTCGTAAACAACTTTTCGACAAGTTGAGCTTCTCCAAGGATATTTCATCCAAGTCCATCAATTTCATAGATCCATTTACTTTCATAAAGTATTCATCTATCTTGGATTTCATGGCGCATGGCCATTTTAACGGAGTCAGGGCCCATCATAACTTCTTTGTTTTGTAGTTGGTCTATCATTGTTCAAAAACAATCCTTTGTCCACAAATCATTTATTTGATCACAAAGTAAACCATACCTACAAGGTTCAATATGTACTTCGATCTCCATGGCTAAAACACTTTGTAGTCATGAGAGCCATGATCAGTCGTGGCCGCTTCCGAAACCAATTCCGATGCTGCGCTATGCTGGTATTTTTTTTTAAAAACATTGCCCTGTACTTGGATTTTCTCATGTGTTGTTGGTGCGTTTACAAACATACAAGTTCACATACACATAACAACTTTGTTTTTTGAGCGGGTAAGCCTTCAAAGGGCTCGTAGCTTTTTGGGGAAAAAACCTGGGAGTGTGGTTTTTTTATTGGCGGGTAAACCTTCATAAGGCGCCTAACTTTTTTGGAAAAATCCCACACTCCCTGTGTGGGATTGTACCTCACTAAAAACCTCCTAATTGGCCACCAACCAACCCCAGAAGACACATGACACCTAGACCCCAGAGACAACAATTTGTGGATCAAAGAGTTATTCCGGTAATTGGAACAATGTAACAAACAACATTAAATGCACCACTGACTAATGTCTTGGTAGTATTTTAATCCAGTAGCGAAGTACATAATAGCTCTCTTTCGCTCCTGTCACCACAATCACAGGAGAGAGAGCTACTAAATACTTGCTATATGATTAACATACTAGCATAGTGCAAACAAGGCATAGGGTTGCCGTTGTTGCATCTCTTAGCTGCGATATTATCGCTTTTTTTTTAATAGTTAGATGGGACATTTATGGGGTATGGCTCAATGCTTTTGCTGGGTTCAAACAAGAAAATTTTTAAACTGGTCAGCCAGATCTGTCCTCCACAGTACATTCAGACTTCTGAAAACAATGCAAGTTATTTAATGCAATAAGTTGCCCTTAGTTTGGCTTCATAATAGGTGGCTAGTTATCCTATTACTAATAAAGAAATGGTGACTGGCTATGTTATCAATTGTTATTCTATTGGGTTTGGTAGGTACAAGAATACTTATACTTAAAAATTTAGACATAGATGTATATTGATAGAACTATAAAGCTGAAGAGATTGTTTGTTTGGTTGGTTTGTTTGAATGTTAGCTGATCTCGAGACCTACTGGATCCGTTTTGAATAATTCTTTTTTTGTGTCAAGAAAGAGCATTTATCGAGGAAGTTTATCTTACTTATAATCAATAAAACATCACGCTATGAGTAATGATAAAATAATATTTTAGGCAAAATACTAAATTATTATTCTATAATCCGAGGTTTATCAGTAAATGAATCAGATTTAATCTGTAAAATATTAAAAACAAATACAAAACGGAAACCAGACGGATTCCGTTTCTTGAGTCAATATTCTACTGATAAAAAATATAAATATACCTAGGTTATACCTTATCATGAAAATATAATTATGTATCTTAAAACTCTCGTCGATAGAGCTCAAAATTGATTGGCACATTTTAAACAGAAGTAACGCTTTGTATCTAAAGTCTATGACGTTAGAGTTCGAAATCGCTTGTCGTTAATTAGTACTACTATTGTGTACAATTGAGTTGTACCTTAACGGTTGTGTCGTTAAGGTTGATAACCCCGTGTTTGGTCTATGACGTAGGTATATTGTTATCAAGTATTATATGACAATGAATTCTCGTGTTATGCATTAAGGCTTAATTGAAAACACGTTTTGTTATAAGTAGGTACCTATTTACAAGTTTTGCGATTTATTTCCTAGGTTATTATAAAGTTTTTAGAGGATATTTCGATGTCAATTTTTGATTTCAAGGAGTCTCGGGTTCAATTCCCGGGTTGGGTAAAAGTACCTAAGATGGGGATAAGAAATTTATTTTATGGTGTTTCTTAAAAAAAACGTTACTCCACATCACTCATCAACAGCCTCATTATTGACCAAAGCCTCTTCTCGCACGGAGAAGAAAGTTTACGAGCATTAATCGCCACGCTTATTCAATGCGGGTTGGCGATTTCAAACTTATAATTAGAAATTATAAGCCCACGTTTCCTCACGATGTTTTCCTTCACCGTTTGTCAGTGGTGTCTAAATAATCTTAGAAAGTACATATAACTCGGAAAAAGTCACATTGGTGCTTGCCGTTGGTAGATTTGTGCTAAAATTAAGCCAAAATGAATAATTTTGTCACTGCCTTTTTCGTTGCCTAAATATTATTTTATTCTATTCGTGCGTCATTGAGTCACGTTAATTCGCCTATGACGTGCCGTGACGCGGCGTGACAGCGAAACTTATAATTTTACATGCAACCGTTAATCGCTGAAACCAATCATGAAAACTGAAATTGATATTTTTTAGTTTTTAAGACATCCTGCCCTTGAACTGCTTGGTGATTGGGGCCGACATTGACTATGAGTAAATAAATAAATGATATTTAGTTTTGCAAATAGGTTACAATGTAACTCTTTTACACGTCAATCTTTCAAATAACTAGATGAGGCTGGCATTTCCTATCGGACTACTCTGAGAAGAAATGCCGAAACAAACTCAGAGGTCATAGTCTCTTTTAAAGTCCTTTTACAGTCCTCAAGCCAACAGCTTCGCTGCTCCAACCCAGCAATTAAATCGTCATTTAAATTTGAACTTTGAATCGTATGTAGTATGATATATTTCATGGCGCACGTCAAAACAATGGGTAGACCATCGGTCTTCTTGAGTTATAGTCGAGGCACCCGCGCGCTTGCAGCGTACGGATAA